>NW_007233273.1:45382-53588 GCF_000164805.1 Carlito syrichta | reverse complement strand
GAGTGGATTGCCTGAGCCTGCGGGTTCGAGACCCACCTGGGCAGGCGAGACCTCATCTCTACAATAAATCAAAAAATTGGCCGGGCGTGGTAGCGTGCGCCTGTAATTCTGGCTACTTGGAAAGCTGAGGAGGAAGGATTGCCGGAGCCCAGCAGGTCGAGGCTGCTGTGGCCGGGGCGACAGAGTGAGACTCCAATTCAAAAAAAAAAAAAATTAGAACTCAAATAGTTAACCTACTGCTGCGGACTGCGCCACTTCCTTGAGGGTCCCAAGAGAGAGTGGCAAGAGATTAAGAAAGACACAGACACAAAGACATAAAGAAAAGCTGGGGTTAGGTGGGACACTTTCCTCTGATGGAGGAGACATGGCCCCGAACTAGCTCAGCATCTTTATTTTATAATCAAGCACAAAGGAAGTTAGGAGGGATTCAAGGTCCATGAGGGAGCTATAATGGAATTTTGTTGCTACCTGAATGGGAAACTGTCCCACGGTTATCTTGTTGTAGCTAAGGCTTTATCTGTTCTATGTGCACCCGGATGTGTGGGTATCTGAGATGCCTTTTCGTGTAGCAGGCTGCATCCCTTGCCATTGGCTAGGATGCAGAGCTACCAAGCAAGACCTTGACTTCACTTGGGACCTTTAAGCAAGACCTTGCTTTGGCTTGGGGCCTTCACTCAAGGCCTGCTACAGTGACAGTGCTCATCTGCTCCCCACATCACATCCGCTCCCGACATCTCCCCCTTTTTTATTTTCTAAAGGCAGGTGATGGATGGCTACTGCAGTGGCTCTGAATTGGCGTTGGAGGATTCCGCATCCAACTGGCAAAAAACAAAGAAGAGATAGGGCAAACATGAAAAACAGAATATACCAAGCAGAATGTTTTAATATATTAAAGGGATTGAATCCCTTGAGATCATTAAGAAGATTTTGTCCTATTTGGGCAGGTTGTAAGATAGAGTCTTTACTATTCTAGATGTCCAGGATATTGTGGTGTAGCTTAATCAGGTCTATGCTGATGTTATTGTGACTCCATAGGCCTTGGAGGTGTTTGTTTTTTTTTTGAGTTGGAGTCTCACTCTGTCGCCCAGACTGGAATGCAGTGGCCGCTTCCGGCCACCGCAGCCTCAACCTGCTGGGCTCTGGTGATCCTTCCGCCTCAGCCTTCCAAGTAGCTGGAATTACAGGCATGCGCTACCATGCCCAGCTGATTTTTTGATTTATTGTAGAGATGAGGTCTCGCTGCCCAGGCGGGTCTTGAACCCACGGGCTCAGGCAATCCACTCACCTTAGCCTCCCAAAGGCGTGGGATTTCAGGCTGAGCTACCGAGCCCGGCTTGGAGGTGTTTTAAACTAAGTCCCAACCCCAAAGGCTATTATTATAAGAAACACAAGTAACACAGACCCAATTGTATGCCACATGACATTGTAATCTTTGTCTCATCTTTATGCTGTTTCTCTGGTTTCCCAATCCAATGACTACAGCCTCCAAGGCATTCAATTTTGTTTCTAGCTTTAAGTCTATGGATTCTTGTTGTTGTAGGGCCTTGGAGGTATTTTGAGCCAGAGCCTTGATGAATTCGGCATTTTGAATGGATTGAGTTAGTGGGGCAGCAGCGGTCACTGCAGAAGTGATGACTGAAATTAGGGTCACTAATCCAAAAATTATTAATCCAACGGCCCTATGAGGCCGTGAAGCAAGTTGGTGGTGCAATTCCTGAAGCGCCTGTAGTCCTGCATCATCATACCAAGGGTTTGATGTGTTAGCAGGAATCATAATAAAGGGGGGCTGGTGTAAAACCAGGATATCCTGTCCCACATTATGGTGGGTGACACAATTTGTAAGATTACAAGAGTTACATTGTAAGGCATAATGGTTATCTACTGAGGTGACATTAACAGAGCCTGTTAAAAGGACATAAGGGAGTTGGACACAGGTTTGGACCCTGTAGCAGGGGGTAGTTGTACCACAGTTTCCTGGCAAATCAACCAATGATCCACCAGTAAAGTTGACAAAATCAAGGGAAGCGGCGAGCTGCCACAGTTCCTTTTGGATGTCACCTTGAGAAATAGTAAGGATGTTGCCAACAAAACCCCCAGGGGAAATGAGCTCATAGTTAGGATGAGAAGGGTTCAGTCTGTGAGACCAATCATAAATTAAGAGCGGGATTCCTGTAAGGTTTAGGACCATGGGCACGGGAGTGGCACATTCTATCCAAATGGGGAATTTTTCAAGCGCTATCCCTGTGCTATTAGGAAAGTATGGAATATTAGGGTGAGTTTGGGGGACATTATAAGTAGAATCAGGGAACCCTCACTTAGATATGGTCTGTAGATATTTTATTATGTCCCAGGGGCCCGAAATGTTAGCTATTTGTGTAGCCCCATAGGAGGTTTTATTTTCTTCACTCATTTTAAGACAACCCAACTTAGAGGTGTTAGAAAGGCAAATAGGAGGGCTACTACCAGCCCTTGTAAAGTGAAACTTAGTACTATGGTCAGCAGTAATATGTTTATCAGACTGTCCTCCCAACATACAGGTATAGTGGGTAAAGACAGGGACCTACCCACCAGCCCAAATAGTGGGTTGGAGAATGGGAGGGTCTGGGAAATCAGTCCAGTAAGGATCTCCCCTTGTTTCACCAACCTGACAAGCAATAATGGCTATCATGGCCATGAACAAGGCTTGGGGGAAGCTTGGCCCCCAAAGTTGTTTACCAACCTTGTTCCAAGTATCCAAATTAACTGTCCCTTGAACAGGGAACCAAGGGCATGTTTCCTGCACAAAGCTTAAAAATTCCTCTAACTGAGAACCTTTAACTGGGTAGCCTCTCGCCCAAAGCATAGATTTTAACACTTGGATATACAGGTTCCTCTCTTGGGAGCCAAAACTACCCATGTTTTACACCCAGCTAAAACTAAATCCGCTCCCTACCTTTCCTTATTGTTAGGTGCGCACATCTCTCTGAGCATCTCTTCACCTGAGATTAGGAGTTCTTCTTGTGCTCGGGTCCCTGTTAGGGCACCAGATTGCCACGGCCCACGCGGCAGCCCAAGGGACCCAAGAGAGTGCGGGGAGAGATTAAGAAAGACACAGACACAAAGACATAAAGAAAAGCTGGGGCTAGGTGGGACACTTTCCTCTGATGGAGGAGAAGTGACCCCGAACTAGCTCGGCATGTTTATTTTATAATCAAGCACAAAGAAATTTGGAAGGGGTTCAAGGTCTGTGAGGGAGCCATAACAGAATTTGTTGCTACCTAAAGGCAAGTTGTTTCACAGTTATCTTGTTGTGGTTAAGGCTTTATTTATGCTATGTGCACCTGAATGTGTGGGCATCTGACACCCTTTCATGTAGCAGGCTGCATTCCTCGCAGCCTGCCTTTGGCTAGGATGCAGAGCTTCCAAGCTAGACTTTGCCTACAAGCTTGGGGCCATTAAGCAAGACCTTGCCTTTGCTTAGACTTTTACTCAAGGCCTGCTACAGTGACAGTGCTCGTCTGCTCCCCACATCACATCCGCTCCCAACAACCTACAAGTATTCCAAGAATTCCAACCTATACCATCCCAGGAAAGATCCATGCTCTTACAAATCATTAGATCAGTCCACTAGAGACTTTTTTAAACCTCCAGGGTTATGCAGGGATGATGACCCTCTTCAGCAGAAAATAACTCCCAAACATAAAACCTTTGACCCCCTTTTCCTAAAGAACACGGAGAGTAAAATCTCTCTGTGGGGACTGAGACAGATTAAGGACTAATGTATCTTTCCACGCACATCTGTTGACTGTCAGACCTTGCAAATTATCTGAAGAAACCAAGATAAGCAACATTTTGCCACAAATCTTACTCAAGATGAATTAATCCTTCTACCCACATGTGTACAAGTCCAGAAAGATGACTCATCCTAATCTCTTCTCATTATAATAAGAAGATTCCAACCCTAGGCAGGGCTTATCTGACAGTTGCTATACATACGATGTGTGAAGTATGTATCTATAGTATTCTTGCAGGCTAAAACCCCTTCCTGATCATGCTAACACACATTTGCTTTGACATTACACCTCTTCTTTCCTTATCTAATAAAAGGCCCCAACCACCCCTTTCAGATAACCGGCCAGAGAACTCTTTCTCCTGTGTTGTCTCCCTTATACTCGAGTATAAGCCCCCGATAAAGTCTTTTCTGAGAATCTGTTTGGCCTCATGTTAATTTCCATTGCGTGGCAGTCAAATAACTCGCAGTCAATAACAACATGAGGACGATCATGTGGTATTTGTCTGCCTGTCTGTCTGTCTGTCTCACTCTTCTTTGAGATATTGGTCATGTTCTGCTTTCTTGCCTTTCTCTCCCAGAAGTACAAAAAGATCAACACATGGGTGAGATTTACATTCATGTATTATCAGTATATGGTTTGACTTACAAGTACTCAATCTGTTGATCCAGCCCAGAAATGAATAGGGAAAGGGGCTGATACTTGTTTTCTTGATTATCAAATATTCAAATTTAAATATTATTACCTTCAAATATTGGATTTAGATCGTTTGTTAGATGATTTTCATTTTAGCTCATGGCAGTCCATGGGGAACCAGTAGACACCTAGATGCTTCCTCAAGTGATCCTAGCATCTGCATACCATGCGTTCTGTCGGCTTCCTCCTTTTGGTGTATTGTGTGAACAGGTGAAGCCATTGGCCCTATATCTTCCACTGGGAAATAAAATATCTGAACCAAGGAAATCACAGGGATTGTTCAGATCTTCAATGTGGTAGATATGAGCATTTTCCTAACTCCATCCCTAAATCCTGAAGATACGCAATACATTCCCAGTATGTTTTTTGTTTTTTTTTTTTTGAGTTGGAGTCTCACTCTGTCGCCCAGACTGGAGTGCAGTGGCCACTCCCGGCCACTGCAGCCTCGTCTGCTGGGCTCTGGTGATCCTTCCGCCTCAGCCTTCTGAGTAGCCGGAATTACAGGCATGTGCTACCACGCCCGGCTGATTTTTTGATTTATTGTAGAGATGAGGTCTCGCTGCCCAGGCGGGTCTCGAACCCGCGGGCTCAGGCAATCCACTCACCTCAGCCTCCCAAAGGTACGGGATTACAGGCTGAGCCACCGAGCCCGGCTCCATTCCTAGTATGTTAATGATCAAATGGCAAAGACTGGATCCTCTAGTCCAGTTATAAATCCACCCTCCCATCCATGTGACAAAAGTAAGTTCTTGACCTCCTTACTCAAGGAGATTGCAGTCTGTGATTTCTCAATTTCCTTCCAGCTATCATCATTACATCTGCTATTTACTTTTATGTTGAAACATCTTCAAGCTTAGAGAAGTCTTGCAAAAACAAAAACAAACAACCCCCCGAAAAAAAACCAAAAATCAAAACCCTCCAAAAAACCTACAAAGGATTCCCACATGCAGTTCACAGTTTCACTGATGATAACATTTTGTAACATTTGCTAGGTCATCTCTCTCATGTATGATATTAACATCTCTCTCATGTATGATATTAACTTTTTCCCTAATCACTTGAGAGTAAGTTGTAGACATCATTCTATTTATTTCTCAAAACTTCAGTGTATATTTTCTAAGAACAAGGAGATACTATATAAAACCTCAGTAAAACTATAGAAATCAGGGAAACTAACAGTGATGAAATATTACTATCTAAATCCATGTTGTATATACTAATGTGGCCAATTGTTCCAATAGTATAAGGACAGTGTGTGTGTGTGTGTGTGTGTGTGTGTGTGTGTGTGTGTGTGTGTGTGTGTTCCAGGGCTCACATTTGCTTAGTTACCATGTTCCTTTAATCTGGAACATGTACTAAGCTTTTCTTTGTTTTTCATAACCGTTTGACAACTTACAGAATACATGCCCATTATTTTGTAGAATGTCCCTTGACAGGGGTTTATATGATGTGATCTCATGAATATATCCAGGCCTAGAATTTGAGCTGAAAATATGCTCACATTGAAAAGGAGGAGGGGGGAAAGTAAATTACAGTGGAAAAATCTGAACAACAAGACCTCTGATGACCAAGGTCAACATCATTAGTACTTGGCCATGTTGATAATAGTAAGTATCCTTGATGTGATGGGGTGATAATGGTATTTTACCTCTATGACCTTCCTCTTCAAAACCCATGAAACCATTTGTTGTATGAGAAAAAAAAAAAAACAAAAAAAAAACAGTCAGCAAATCCCAGTGGAGGGACATTGGGATGATACCTGGCCAGGACTCCTCAAAACTGTCAAGGTCACCAAAAACAAGGAGGGTCTGAGAAACTGTCACAGGAAAGAGGAGTTCAAAGTGACTTGAGGACTATATGTAATGTGGTACACTGGATGAGATTTTTGGAGCAAAAAGAGGACATTAGGTAAAAATTAAGGAAACCTGGATAAAATATAGACTATGTGAACTCTGCAATTTTTCTGTAAATCCAAAATTGTTCCACAAATTAAGATTATTAAAAAAAACATTTGTTTATGCACACATTTCTATGTCTTTGTGTTTCTTTTTTGAATTTCCAGTTTGATCTCATAAACTCAGACTTAGATTACCTCAGAATGTTCTCTGAATGAGTTCACAATTGCTCAATATCATCAACCTTTTGACTGTCAGTAAGTCTACTTTATCAGCCAGTAAGATTTGCAACAAACATGTGACGCCCTTTGGAGAGATTAAAGCATTTTTTAATCTTAGCTATAAAATCTGGTCTGCCAGCAACTGCCACAATCGTTGGTGGTGACTGCGGCTGAAACCCTAACACCAAGGCACAGAGCTCATCATCATGTCAGATGACTACTTGTGGTTTGAAGGGATACCTTTCCCTACTGTGAGTTTCACACCTGAACTTGGGAGAAAAGCACGTGATAAATTTGTGATAAAGGATAAAGATGTAGTAACAGTGACTTACCCCAAATCAGGTACTGAGAAAGGCCGGGGTTGTGCTCTTCATTCACTCAGTAGATGATGAAAGTGCTTTCAATATGCTGGACAATGTACAGTGCTTTGTGGGGAATGCAGAAATTCCTAATACCATTTGAATTCCAAGAAAGGGATTTAGTCTTGAAATTACACAGTAAGGTGAGAGTGTTCAGAGGGGATGATCTAAGGTATTCAGAGAACCCATAGGCGTGAATCCGAGAGGATGGAAGAGGGTGGCCAGGGAAGTCCTAATGGAAACAGCCTCTCAATTGAAATGAAAAGAATAAATGTGAAATTACTTGGTGAGGAGGGATGTTTTCAGATAGAAGAGTCATCATGGCCTATGGTCGGGAATTGGACAAGATTCTGACAAATTCAAGAGACTGAATGATGTAGATAATATTTCTATAGGAGTGGGGCAGGGGAGGGGTGGTAAACACATTGCAAATTAGGAAAAAAGATTGAGGGCACAGACATTGAAAATGGTAGGGTCCTGAGAGGCTGTGAGCAATGGGAGCTTATTATGAAGGATTTCAGCAAATAGCCAAAAGGTAGAAGCAGCCCAAATATTAATAGACAGTTGAGTGGATAAGCACAATGTGAGATATAGAAACAATGGAATGTCATTTATCCTTAGAAATGAAGAAAATTCTGATTCATGCTCTAACATGGATGAACGCTGAGGAAGTTAAGCTGAATAAAGGCCAGTCACAAAAACACAAACACTGTATAATTCCACTTGCATAAGTTACCTAAAATAGTCACGTTCATAGAAACAGTAATACAAGGGTGTAGTTGCCAGGGGCTGGAGAGAAGGGTCAATCAGGAGTTGTTTATTGGGTATAGGACTTCAGTTCTGCAAGATAAAAATCTAAAGCTCTGTTGATCAACAATGATAATATACTTTAACACTACCAAACCGTATGCTTAGAAGTGGTTGAGATGGTACATTTTAGGGTATGTATTTTATTATAATTTTAAAAAGTCACGTTGAAATGAATACCTATCCCCCTCCCCCCATTCTCTATCCAGGAACAAACTGGCTGATTGAGATCCTCTGTCTGATCCACTTCAAGGGGGATCCCAAGCGGATCCAGTCTGTGCCCATCTGGGAGCGCTCACCCTGGGTAGAGACCGAGGAAGGATATAAATCACTAAATAATAAGGAGGGTCCATGTCTCCTCACCTCCCACCTCCCCATCCAACTCTTTCCCAAGTCTATCTTCCGTTCCAAGACCAAGGTCAGTGACATAAAGGTTCAGACACATTTTTTTTTTTTTT
>NW_007233273.1:34290-45087 GCF_000164805.1 Carlito syrichta | reverse complement strand
ATTTGATCAATGCTTTTCAAACTTTCACATGCCTATAAGTCACCTGGAGATCTTGTTGGACTGCGGTGTCATTCAGTAGGTCTAACTAGGGTGGGACCTGAGATTCTGTATTAGGGGATGCCAGTGTGATTGCTCTGTGGACCATCCTTGAGTACAAGGGTGTAAACCATTCCACAGACTATCCTTGCCAGATTTCAACCAGGGATAAAGTGAAATAATAAGGCCAGAGTCTCAGTGGACCATGTTTTAAGTCCAATCAGAATTTATAACTGTAATAAAAACAAGAAAATCCTCTTTGTGTTGCTCTAAAAGATAATTAGCCAACTTAGTTCAATAAGAGCCTCCTGCCTATTAGGACAAACAGAGCTGTTCACACAGGAAACAGCACAATCTTAAATCAATGTCTAAATCCTAGGTGATTGCTCTGGTGTCTTGGCTGAAGTTGTCGACATATGATTTCTTACTATATGTGACTATCTATTGAGATCCACAGCCACACAAATCTCCCATGTGGCTGACAGATGATCACCACAAAGGACAGTGGGTATCCAAAATCTAGCATATCTCAACCATTTTTGGAAACATACTTTCCTGGAAGGCGTTTATTGTTTTGTGAATTTTAAAAATGTTTTAATTTAAATTGAGTTGAGAAATATAGAGTAATATTCTCCTCTCTTAGAAACTTTACAGTGCATACTTTTGTTATGTATGCATTTATGGGTCTTATTGGTATTTGGGAAATTGAGGCCTAGAGAGAGACAAGACCTAGAATAATATCATGAAGCGAGTTGGGACAGAATGCAAAGTAAAATTCAGGTGTTCTAATGCCAAGTAATCTTGTGTGTATGTGTGAGTGTGTGTATGTGTGCGCAGTAATCTTAAGTATTAACTTGGCAAATATTTACATATATACACTCTTGGTGACCATCATTAGATCTAAATTTAGAACATTTCCATTCCCTCAAAGCATTTCCCCATCAATACCTACTCACAGAGGTAAACACTCCTCTGACTTATAAGTAGAGAATACTTTGGCTTGTTCTTGAACTTCATAGACATAGATGGATACTGTATGGGTTATTAGGTGAGTGGCTTTATCACTCAATGTAATGTTTGTGATGTTTAGCCATGGCCCTGGGTGGATATACTGATACATATTGCTATATATCTATGATTGTAGCATAATTTATCAATCGATTCTCCTGTTAGTGATCTTTAAACTAGAGTACGCAAATAGAATACCACTCACTTAAAACAAATTTTTAATTTATTTTTTAGTTAGAGTCTCACTCTGTCACCCAGGCTGGAGTGCAGTGGCTTGCTCACGGCCACCACAGCCTTGACCGGCTGGACTCAAGCAATCCTTCTGCCTCAGCCTTCCAATAGCTGGAACTACAGACACGCGCTACCACACCCGACTAATTTTTTTCTTTTGATATATTGTAGAGACAAGGTCTCGCCAAGTTGTCCAGGCTGGTCTCGAAACACTGGGCTCAGGCAATTCTCTCACCTTGACCTCCCAAAATCCTGGGATTACAGGCTGAGCCATCGAGCCTGTCCCAAAATCTTTATTGTTATCAACTTAACATAAATATTCTGGGTTGTCTGCAACCTTGTAGAGGAGTGAGGCAAGCTCTTTTTTCCATATAGATGAAAAAAAATCTTGGGAGTATAAGTTCCAGGAGACATTGTCCTTAGACCTAGGCAACAGATATTCCTGCTCTGGACATATGATAGCAAGGCCTCAGGGGGTCTCCTGCCCTGAATATATTTCCTTCCCAAACAAGGTAAGGAGTCTGTTGGGACAATTACAACCCTTTATTACCTATGACACAGGGGCCTTGACCCTAGAATCCCTCATGTAAAAGACTCCAAGATGCTCTTTGAGGACTTGTGTGGTCTCTGCTCTGGAACCCACTCCCAACCCCAACGCCTACCACGTGTACCAGCAGTGCCATGCACCACTAGGCTAGATGTGGCCAGAAGGAAGGTCAAAATGAATGGTTCATGATTGCTATTTGCAGGAGTCACTGAAGGTCATTCGTTGTGTTATTTGCTCTTCTCCATGAGATGGGCTCCTTCCCAGAGCTGGTATCAAGTAAGAGGCCCCACTTTCTTCACACCAGCAAATTTCAACCTGATGCCAACCCAATGTCAGTCTAATGTCGACCAAAGGTCCTGTGTAGATCTTACTGGATTTCAATTTTTTTTTTTTTGAGTTGGAGTTTCACTCTGTCACCCAGGCTGGAGTGCAGTAGCACACTCATGGCCACCCCAGCATCAACTTGCAGGACTCTGGCGATCCTTCTGCCTCAGCCTTCCAAGTAGCCAGAACTATAGGTGTGCACTACCACACTCGGCTAATTTTTTGATTTTATTGTAGTGACAAGGTTTTGCCAAGTTGCCTGAGCTGACCTCGAACCCTAGGGCTCAGACAATCCATTTGCCTTAGCCTCCCAAAGTGCTGGGATTATAAGCTGAGCCACCAAGTCAGGCTGGATTTCAATTTTTAAAAGCCAGACATTCCTGCTGAACAGTCGAAGGGAAGCAATAAAATAATAATCCTGAAACGTTATTCATGAGATAACTTAGGAAAATTGAATACTGCTTGGATATGAGCAGATAGTATAGAGGTATTGTGAGGTTTATTCTGTTTTGTTGTTGTTGTTATAATGTAATTGTTCATGACGTTTTAGTCTGGATAGATATATTGAAGTATATACCGAGGAAATGATATAATGTCTGAGAGTTTTTCTAAAATAAAACAGTGGAGGGAAAGGGGAAATGAAACAAGCTGAGATTTGCCACTATCATCACTTCTGTTCAACATTGTCCCAGAGCCCTGGCCAATAAGATAAGACAAGAATTAAAAAACATTCTATGTGCATTAGAAATGAAGATAATAGTCATTTCTTTAGGTGGATTTAAGAAAATATGAATGTATGTTCTGATTCCCCCAATTCTTTGCACTATATAGACTCTGTGTTGAACTAGTCTAATACCTAACAATACATTCTGGGATCACTCCATATTAGTAGCTTGGTTCTTTAAAGCACATTCTCCATTGTCTTAGAAACTCCAGAGTGGTTGGTGAGAGGTCTGATGTGATTATGGCAATGGAAACTTAGTACAGTTGTCCCCTCGTATCTGCAGGGGTTGGTTCCAGGACTCTCTGGATATCAAAACCCCTGGATGTTCAGGTCCCGCAGTCAGCCCTGTGAAACCCACAGATGCGAAAGCTGACTCTTCACATCTCAGGTTTCCACATCCTGTGAATATCATATTTTCCATCCCTGGTTGGTTGAACCTGCAGATGTGGAACACACACAAACCGAGGTCTGACTGTATATACAATGGAATACTATTCAGCCTTAAGAAAGGAAGCCCTGTCATGTACAACAACATGGTTGTGAAATAAGCCAAATCAGTTCATAAAATCAAATTGCTAGCAAAGTAATAATATTAACCAGCTTACTCCATTTTGTTTAAAATTTTCATCTTAGTTACCTTGCCTGACCTAAGAATCAATGCCTTGTGATTACAGTAACGTTCCCATGACCACAGACCCCCAGCTTTGTCTCCTTTGGGCAGGTTATGCTGACCGTTGCCTGCTGACTGTTACAGAACTCCTTTGCCATAGTTTCACCATAGCATAGATTGTATGCTTTGTTACTAAAATCAAATGTTATGCTTTGACATTTTCAGAGTTTGTTCTTATATTCTGTTAGTGACCTAACCAAGGTAACTCTATCATATAATGATTCTTCTTTCCTGTCTTGATGTAACTTCCTTAAACTATATCTTAATGACAGAACTCCAGGAACTTTCTGAGCATTGGCTATACCTACCTGACATGAAATTAATCAAAGCTTCCTAACAATCAAGTTCCCATTTTGGTTGCCAAGTCGTTAGTTAATAGTTGCTATGGTCACTAAGTTGCTATGTAGCCAATGCTGCAAATTTTACCTATAAAAGCTTGTCACAAACTGCACCGATTTCCCAGGAGTTTTTCTGGCGTTTGCCTACTCTTGACCCACGCGTTTAATAAATTCATAATTAATTAGACTCAACTTGCTGGTGTAACTTCTTCTTGCTTACTCAGTTATAACATTTGGAGGCCCCAGTGAGATGTTGCCAAATTCGGGAGATAAGCCTTGCTCCAGCTCTCCCCAGTCCAATGGGGAGTTATTAGGGAGGCGCCCCCTGAGTTATTTAGGGCCCCATAACCTCTCATCTGGCTCAGAGGGGGTTGGAACGACTGCTGACTCCTCTCATCTCAAAGAAACCTGAGTCCATCTGCATCCTCCCGGGAGGTAAGAATTTTTTCTGTTTACTGGGTAAAAATCCGTTCTGTTTTGCTTGTGGCCACAGTTCTGTTTAAGGGAGTCATGGCCTGATGAGGTTGCCCTTTGGACACTATTCATTTAGCCAAGAAGTTAACTGAATAGAGTCCTCTGGTTTTCTGCCCTGAGGCTGTGCCAGGGATATGTGATTTTCTGCCTTGAGGCTATGCCAGGGATCCGTAACTTTTCTCACTTGGTCTGAACATGTCTTGTTTGTCATTATGTTTTGTTTGTCTGCTTGTCATTTAATATGGAGTCACAGGTTTCTTGACCCATCAGTCCCCTGGACTATATAATAAAAAAAATTTCTCCTTTAAACAACAGAGGAAAAAAAAACCAAACAAGTTTCAGGAACCACACTTAGCTCACCCCCTTCTGAATTGCCTGCAGGCCAGCAGGCAATTCACTGACAGAGGTTTGTAATCAGCTATAAGGTTTTTCACTGCCAAGTTACTTACGGACTTCAAAATCTCCTTTTAGGCTCAAAGATTATTAATCCAACACAGGATAAATAACAAAATAACCTGGGTTTATCAATTGTTGTAAAAGTATAACTTGCCAATGTTTACCTGTTTTAAATTCTCAGTTTGGGCTACAACCTAATTACACATCTCTAATGTTTTCAATTTTTCTTCAGACTTTGTCAAGGTGGCTATATTTCTTTGTTAAAGCACAGTGGTAAATGGTTTGCAGGAAAATGTTTCGACTTACGTTGATAAATTAAAGGTTTTGGCTAGTCATGCATGTAGTTTGCGGGACTACTTTCACTTTCCAGTATTGTTCCTATTTTTCCAGTATTCTATTTTTTCCCTCATTGCTTGCTTAATAATTTTGTCTATGCTCTTGCTTAGTATTTTATTAAATCCAAATAATATTCAGTTAAAGTCCCACTGTTTCCTATCATGCCCTTGGAAATAGATGATCATAAAAATATTTCCAAGAGCAGGAATAGAAAAATAAAAGAACAAGCCGGGCTTGGTGGCTCAGCCTGTAATCCCGCGCCTTTGGGAGGCTGAGGTGAGTGGATTGCCTGCGCCCGCGAGTTCGAGACCCGCCTGGGCAGCGAAACCTCATCTCTACAATAAATCAAAAAAAACCAGCCGGGCGTGGTAGCGCATGCCTGTAATTCCGGCTACTTGGAAGGCTGAGGCAGAAGGATCACCAGAGCCCAGCAGGTCGAGGCTGCGGTGGCCGGGAGCGGCCACTGCACTCCAGTCTGGGCAACAGAGTGAGACTCCAACTCAAAAAAAAAAAAAAAAAAGAAAAAGAAAAGAACAAACCTAGAGCCGAAAGTCATTTTTAAAAATCTTGCATGACCAGTATCGCCACCTCCCCTCCTTCTTCTCCACCTGTGGCAACTCACCTCCACTCTTGGACAAATCCGGCCTCCCATCTTTCCCTCCAGGAAGTTCCGCAGGGGGCAGATCAAGATAAGTGACCCTTCCTGATATACATTTTTGTCTTAATCTCTGAAAAACCACAGGTTTGAATTTCTTTACTAGAATCAATCATGCGCATTCATTGCTTCACCTGGAATGACTGCCAGCAGCTCCTTTTAACCCTATTTACTTGTACTCAGAAAAAAGGTCAAAATTGTTAAATAAGGTTTTTCCCTCCAGTTGCCTAAACTGAGACCCTAATAATTTGACAGGGTCCAGGAAAAATTTTTCACTGGACTCTATTAGCAGGTTTAAAGGGGGCAGCTCCAAAATCCATCAATTTATCTAAAACTACTGAGGTTCTTCAGGGACCTTAGGAGTCCCCAGGGGCATTCTTTGAATGTCTCCAAGAGGCATTTCGAACCTACGCCCTTTTTGACCCCTCTGCTCCTGAGAATGCTCGGACCATCAATTTGGCCTTTGTGGCACAAGTGGCTACCTAGATTCGAAAAAAATTACAGAAATTAGAAGGCTTTGCAGGAATGAACATTTCTCAGCTGCTTGAAGTAGCTCAAAAAGTTTACAATAACCGAGATGCTGAAAAAACAGAAACAAGCAATACAGGCACTGACAAAGCTGCAAGAAGACAGGCCAAAATCCTAGTGACGGCCCTCAGGGCCCCAGGAACTGGTTCCAAGCCTCCACACCAAAAGTCTGATAACCAAAAAAGCCAAAAGGATCAAAAACCTGAATGCATTAAGTTAGCAAAGAACCAGTGTGCTTACTGCAAGGAGCTTGGACATTGGGTCAAAGATTGTCCCTACCGCCCTCTACAGAAAAACCAAGACCCGGACCCTAAGTCCATTCTGGTCCTGCCCTCGGCCGGAGGGGCAGAAAATGAATCAGACTGAAGGGGCCAAGGCTCCTTCTCCTTGGATCCTCAAGAGCTTATGGCAATCACAGCTATGGGGGCCACCCAGTTAAACTCTTAGTGGACACTGGGGCGGAACTTTCAGTCCTAAAGTCACCATTAGAACCTATGTCTAAAAATCAACTTTTAATACAATGAGCAACAGGAATGATTACCAACTGTAAATTCACTTCTAATCGGACTGTTGACTTGGGATAAAAGTGGGTAACACACTCGTTTTTAGTAGCTCCTGAGTGTTTGTTCCCTCTCATAGTTAGAGATCTGTTACTGAAATTAAGAGCAACCATTGTGTTTTCACCTGACAAAACTGAAATGTTTATTCCTACTGCATATCAAATGCTCTTAACTGTTCCACTTTCTGAAGAATATCTTTTTCAAAGTCTACTACTAAAAATGTTCCATCAAGTTTACTTCTACAGTTGCAGCAGGAGTTTCCTTCTGGGCAGAAACCAACCCGCCAGGATTGGCGAAACATCACCCACCAGTGGTGGTAAGTTTACTGGCATTGACTATTCCTGTCAGCGTCCGCCAGTACTGTGGCAGGATGTGGCAAATACTCAAATATATTTCTTGTATGATTGAGTGAATAAACACAAAAACATGTAGCTGGTTTAGGATCAGCAGTTGGCCTCATGGCAATCATTAGCCCAGGGCAGGAAAGGAGTTGATAGCAGTTAAAGGTATTTCCTTTTGAAAGGCAAGTTGCAACTTTAAAGACCCACCCTGGCACCAGGCAGGTTTTGTTTGGGAAAGGCCAAATAGCCCAAAGAGTAGTCATTTAATGGATATGCAAAAAGAGTGGCTAATTCACAGACTTATCCAAAAACCCCCCTTCTGAAGTTGACGGTTTACAATCCTGCAGTTCCTGGAAACCATTTGTTCTTTGAGAAATCTAATTTTGCTAAGTACAATCTTGTAAGATTCCAAAGGAAATATATAATCACTCAACACGACCCCCCTCCCTTACCTAAACAAGGGTATAAAACCCCACGTCTCCTGTTCTGGGGTGCTTGAGCTTGATTTGAATGCATGAAGTTCTTCAGCCCGCTGTGCTACTGCTAGCCAGCGTAATAAAGTGCCACTTCCTATAATAATCTCGGTGTCACGATCTCTCTATTTTTCCTGTTACAGTACCCTACAAGTTTGCAGGCCTGGAAAGGAATTGCTCCTCACATAAAAAGACTCTTAGCTACCAACATTCTGACTCCATGCAAGTCAGCATGGAACACACCTTTCTTGCCAATTCAGAAACCGGGAACTTCTGACTACCGTCCAGTTCAAGATTTAAGAGAAGTCAACAAGCGGGTAGAAACTATTCATCCAACTATTCCTAACCCGTATACTTTACTTAGTCTACTTCCTCCTCAACATCAGGTATATACTGTGCTAGACTTAAAAGACGCTTTTTTCTCTGTTTCCCTGTCTCCGGTTAACCAACCTATTTTTGCTTTTAAGTGGACAGATCCAGACACAGGAGACACCAGTTAGTTAATTTGGACACGACTACCACAAGGCTTCAAGAACTCCCCAACCCTCTTCAGGGAGGCCTTACAACAGGATTTGTTGGGGTTCTGTGCTCAACACCCTGAATGTGCTTTGCTTCAATACGTGGATAACCTCCTACTTGCAGCTGCAGACTTGGACACCTATTTACAAGGTATTAAAGCTTTGTTACAGTTTCTCCAGGACCTGGACTACAGAGTATCAGCAAAGAAGGCACAGCTTTGCTCTGCCAAAGTGTCATACCTTGGATCCCAGCTGTAAGAGGGCAAGCAAGCCCTATCCTCAGCCCAGAAAGAAACCATTCTCCGAATTCCCACGCCAACCACCAAGAAATAGGTATGGGAATTCCTGGGGGCGGCAGGGTATTGTCCACTGTGGATCCCAGGATTTGCCAAAATTGCCAAACCCTTGTACTCAGCCACAGCAGGGGATCAACCCCTAAATTGGACTGCTGCTGAGGAACAAGCATTCCAGCAGCTAAAAACAGCTCTAACTCAAGCACTGGCACTAGCCCTTCCAGATGTTACCAAAGTCTTTACACTTGTTCATTCATGAACAACAAGGAATTGCCAAAGGGGTCCTCATTCAGACCCCAAGGCCATGAAAAAGACTGGTGGCTTATCTGTCGAAGAGACTGAACCTGGTATCTTCTGGCTGGCCCTCTTGTCTTCAAGCCATTACGGCCATGGCTTTGCTGGTTAAAGAAGCAGACAAGTTAACTTTCGGCCAGAACCTGGCTTTAACTGCTCCCCATGCTGTTGAGACTCTGCTCCGGGGAGCCTCTGGCCATTGAATGTCAAATGCACATATTACCCAGTATCAGAGCCTACTACTAGACCAGCCCAGACTAACTTTCTCTCCTACTCAATGCCTCAACCTGGCAACCCTGTTGCCTGATGACCATCCGGAGATGCCAGTGCATGACTGCAAGGATGTGTTGGACATTATCCAGGCCAGCAGACTTGATCTTCAGGACACTCCTCTGTGCCAGGCTGATGCTGACCTGGTCACGATGGTAGCGGCCTGGTACTAAATGGAGTCCAAAAGGCTGGTGCAGTGGTAACTACAGCTCATGACATAATCTGGTCACCGGCACTGCCTCAGGGTACTTCTGCCCAAAAGGCTGAGTTAATTGCTCTAACCCAGGCCCTGTGCTGGGGAGCAGAAAAACGTGTAAGCATCTTCACTGACAGCCGGTATGCATTTGCTACACTTCATGTACATGCCCTGATCTACAAAGAATGTGGCCTTCTCACCACAGCAACAGCCCAGATATACACATAGAGAAGAAGAGGCTGCAAAGCTGGTGGGAGCTTACAAGAAACCTGACGGCTGGTGGGTTAAAAATTCCAGAATTGTTCTACCTGAAGTTCTTGCAGAAAAATTAATAAAACAACTCCACTCTACCGCCCACCCAGGATGAACCAAAATGGCTGAACTGTTACATCGTTTTTATGTTATCAACAACTTAAAAAACCAAACTAACTCAGCAACTTTAATGTGTCCTGCTTGTGCTCACATCAATCCCAAGGGAGGCCTGAAACCCCTTCCAAGGAATCAGGGCATGAGGATTAAGGCCTGGTGAACAATGGAAAATAGACTTTACTGAAATAAAACCTCCACATGCAGGATACAATTATTTATTGGTGTTAGGAGACATTTTTTGGGGATGGGTAGAAGTGTTTGCCACAAGAAATGAAACTACCCTTACGGTTGCAAAATACTTATTAAATGAAATAATTCCTAGGTATGGGCTTCCTCTTTCTATTGGCTCAGACAATGGTCTTGCCTTCACCTCGTCCATAGTACAGCTGGTTAGTGAAGCACTGAACATCAAATGGAAACTGCATTGTGCTTACCAACCACAAAGCTCTGGATAGGTAGAATGCATGAACTGAACTTTAAAAAATACTTTATCTAAATTAATAATAGAAACCGGTGAAAAATGGGTAACTCTCTTACCTCTAGCTCTTCTTCAATTAGATGTACTCTGTATAAGGCTGGGTTTACTCCCTATGAAATCATGTTTGGAAGACCCCCTCCTCTGTTATCCTGCTTACGGGATGCTATTCTTGAAGAGTTTACCTATCAATCTCTGTTAAAGTATCTCCAGTCTTTACAGTGGGTATAGGACCTTGTCCACACCAATATCTGTGCTGTACTGCCAACTCCAACATCCACACTGTGTAATCCATTCAAGCCTGAAAATATGGTCTATATCAAAAAGTTCTGGAAAGAAGAACTGAGCCTCTCCTAAAAAGGACCATACAAAGTCATCCTCACCACCCCAATGTCACTCAAGGTTAGTGGGATACCAACCTGGATTCATCATTCACAAGTCAAGGAAGCTGGGGACGCTGAAGCCTGGGTCAGCCAAGCTTGCAGTTGGAATGCTAACGTGCCCCTCTGTCCAAACAACAACTGGACTGTGAACCAACATCCTGATAATCCTCTCAAGATCACCCTCTGAGCCCATCGTCCTATATCACCTGACCAGCCAGCAGCAGAAACCGTGAGACCTTGACCATAACTGAATGCATTGCACTTGTGGCAGGATGCAGCAAATGCTCAAATATATTTATTGTATGATTGAGTGAATTAACACAGAAACATGTAGCTGGTTCAGGATCAGCAGTTGGCC
>NW_007233273.1:33711-34017 GCF_000164805.1 Carlito syrichta | reverse complement strand
AAAAATCTGATTTTGCTGAGTACAACCTTGTAAGATTCCAAAGGAAGTATATAATCACTCAACACGACCCCCCTCCCTTACCTAAACGAGGGTATAAGACCCTACATCTCCTGTTCTGGGGTACTCCAGCTCGATTTGAATACATGAAATTCTCGGCCCACTGTGCTAGCCAGCGTAATAAAGTGCCACTTCCTATAACAGTCTCGGTGTCACGATCTTGAGAGACCCAAGAAACCAAGAAACTTAAAAAGCCATACTTACTGTAAAAGTAGTGTTTAGTTCACTATATTTTATATATCCCTACCT
>NW_007233273.1:27384-33277 GCF_000164805.1 Carlito syrichta | reverse complement strand
CCCTCATTCTGTAATGGTGTATAAAGACTGCTTGCCATGCTGGATCGGGGCTCTTGTCCTGAAGCCACAGCCGGCTTCGTTCGTGAGCCCAGACTCGAGCCTGAATAAAGACCCTTGTGTGTTTGCATCAGAGCTGGCTCTTTGGTGGTCTCTCAGACTTTGAAATTTGGGTTTAACAATCTCTCTATTTTTCCTGCTACACACTCAGCCCTTGCCAGTCCTTTTGTTATCCCACTTGTTCTAGTATTTGAAGCAGCACTGCTTATTGCAGCTCCTGCAGAATGGCCATGCTGCAAGAAAGTTCTGTTAACACTGTTTTATTTCTCATGTACTGGATGTATTATTGCTTTATTATGCTTAAAATAAGTTTACCCTGGCTTATTCTAGCAAGCACCCCTTTGGGTTCAGCTTATCATACTACTTATACTTTTACTTTAAGTTCTTTTACTTCAGGACAAGTTTTGGCTGTCCAAAATTGGACCCCTGACTCAAACACAATCCAGTTTAAAGTAAAACTTCCAGATCTGGTAACTTGCATTTCAAACTAGTTTGTTAACTTTGTCAAGAAATGAATCAACTCAGTAGAACTTCTGCATACCAGAACCTATTATAATTCCCTTTAACTGAAGAGTCAATGAATTGACTCATGCACAACTAAAAGGGGGCAAATAAATGAGCTAAATTAGTTAATAAAATCAAATTACTAGCAAAATAATAATATTAACCAGCTTACTCCATTTTGTTTAAAACTTTAATTTTAGTTACCTGCCTGACCTAAGAATCAATGCCTATGTGTAATTACAGTAATGTTCCCATGACCACAGACACCCAGCTTTGTCTCCTTTGGGCAGGTTATGCTGACGGTTGCCTGCTAACCTTTATAGAACTCCTTTGCCATAAGTTCCATGTGATTATATGCTTTGTTAACTGAAATCAAATGTTATGCTTTGACATTTTCAGAGTTTGTTCTTATATTCTGTTAGTGACCTAACCAAGGTAACTCCATTGTATAATGATTCTTCTTCCTTGTCTCTATGTAACTACCTTAAACTATATCTTAATGGCAGAACTCCAGGGACTTTCTGGGTACTGGCTGTACCTAGGACATAAAATTAATCATAACTCCCTAACAATTGAAGTTCCTATTTTAGTTGCCAAGTTATTAGTTAATAGTTGCTATGATCACTAAGTTGCCATGTAGCCAATACTGCAAGTTTTACCTATAAAAGCTTGTCACAAATTGCACCAATTTGTCAAGAGTTTTTCTGGCATTTTCCTACTCTTGACCCATGAGTTAATAAAGGACTCTAATTAATTAAACTCAGTTTACAGGCGTGACTTCTTCTCACTTACTTGGTGATAACAAACACTCTTTCGAATTTTTCTGTAAGTCCAAAATTGTCCTACAAATTAAGATTATTGAAAATATTTGTTTATGCACACACTTCTATGTCTTTGTGTTTGTTTTTGAATTTCCAGTTTGGTCTCGTAAACTCAAACTTAGATTACCCTCAGAATGTTCTCTTAAAGACTTCATAATTGCTCAATATCATCAACCTTTTGACATCAGCCACAATGTCTACTTTATCAGCCAGTTTGCAACAAACATGTGACGCTCTTGGGAGAGATTAGAGCATTTTTAAACCTGTGCTATAGCATCTGGTTTGCCAGTAACTGCCACAATTGTTGGTGGTGACTGCGGTTGAAACCTTGACACCAGGACACAGAGCTCATCATCATGTCAGATGACTACTTGTGGTTTGAAGGGATACCTTTCCCTACTGTGAGTTTCACACCTGAACTCGGTAGAAAAGCCCGTGATGAATTCGTGATAAAGGATAAAGATGTAGTAACAGTGACTTACCCCAAATCAGGTAAGGAGACAGAATCATGAACTGAGAAAGGCCGGGGTCATGTTCTTCATTCACTCAGTAGATGATGAAAGTGCTTTCAATATGCCAGACAATGTACAGTGCTTTGTGGGGAATGGAGAAATTCCTAATACCATTTGCATTCCAAGACAGAGATTTAGTCTGGAAATTATGCAGTAAGTTGAATGTTCAGAGGGGATGGTCTAAGTTATTAGAAGAACCCGTAGGCGTGAATCCCAAGGTGATTCTGGTGTTTGCGGGTGTGTGGGGAGAGGATGGAAGAAGGTGGCCAGGGAAGTCCTAATGGAAACAGCCTCTCAATTGAAATGAAAAGAATGAATGTGAAATTACTTGGTGAGGAGGGATGTTTTCAGATAGAAGAGTCATCATGGACTATGGCCTGGAATTGGACAAGATTCTGACAAATTCAAGGTGTGGAGTTTCAGCCTCCACTGAGCAGGGCCAGAGGTGGGGGGAGGGAATGAGAAAAGAAAGACAAAGAACAGCAAAATTGGGAGGTCTCTCTCCTCAATAGGTGAGAGCAATTTTATTTCCACAGCATGTCCTTAATATAAGGCCAAACTACACTCTTAACAAGAAATGTCTTCATGTTCTAAGTATTTTTAGCATAACACCTGTGTTTACTGATACTGAATAATGTTATTGTTAAAATAGGCAACATCCAGACTGGGCAGACATGAGGTCACACTGTACTGCTTTTATCAAACCAACTCCCTAAGGGTAAGCAGAGAGAATTGAGTACCAGCCAGGCTTCCTTGAACACAGGCCAGGGACACAAGGACCTTGTCAAGCTTGTGTCTTTTAAGATATAAGGACTTTGTCAGCTTATGCCTCTGTCTCCTTCATCAAGGGACTGAATGATGTAGATAATATTTCTATAGGAGTGGGGCAGGGGAGGGGTGGTAAACACATTGCAAATTAGGAAAAAAGATTGAGGGCACAGACATTGAAAATGGTAGGGTCCTGAGAGGCCATGAACAATAGGAGCTTGTTAAGAAGGATTTCAACAAATAGCCAAAAGGTAGAAGCAGCCCAAATATCAGTAGACAGTTGAGTGGATAAGCACAATGTGAGATATAGATACAATGGAATGTCATTTATCCTTAGAAATGAAGAATATTCTGATTCATGCTCTAACATGGATGAACGCTGAGGATGTCAAGCTGAATAAAGGCCAGTCACAAAAACACAAACACTGTATAATTCCACTTGCATAAGTTACCTAGAATAGTCAGGTTCATAGAAACAGTAATACAAGGGTGTGGTTGCCAGGGGCTGGAGAGAAGGGTCAATCAGGAGTTGTTTATTGGGTATAGGACTTCAGTTCTGCAAGATAAAAATCTAAAGCTCTGTTGATCAACAATGATAATATACTTTAACACTACCAAACCGTATGCTTAAAAGTGGTTGAGATGGTACATTTTAGGGTGTGTATTTTATTATAATTTTAAAAAGTCACGTTGAAATGAATACCTATCCCCCTCCCCCCATTCTCTATCCAGGAACAAACTGTCTGATTGAGATCCTCTGTCTGATCCACTCCAAGGGGGATCCCAAGCGGATCCAGTCTGTGCCCATCTGGGAGCGCTCACCCTGGGTAGAGACCGAGGAAGGATATAAATCACTAAATAATAAGGAGGGTCCACGTCTCCTCACATCCCACCTCCCCATCCAACTCTTTCCCAAGTCTATCTTCCGTTCCAAGACCAAGGTCAGTGACATAAAGGTTCAGACACATTTTTTTTTTTTTTGAGTTGGAGTCTCACTCTGTCGCCCAGACTGGAGTGCAGTGGCTGCTCCCGGCCACTGCAGCCTCGACCTGCAGGACTCTGGCGTTCCTTCCGCCTCAGACTTCCAAGTAGCTGGAACTACAGGCATGCGTTACCACGCCCGGCTAATTTTTTTTGATTTACTGTAGAGATGAGGTCTTGCCAATTTGCCCAGGCGGGTCTCGAACCTCGGGCTCAGGCAATCCACTCACCTCAGCCTCCCCAAGGCGCGGGATTACAGGCTGAGCCACCGAGCCCGGCTTAGACACATTTGATCAATGCTTTTCAAACTTTCACATGCCTATAAGTCACCTGGAGATCTTGTTGGACTGCGGTGTCATTCAGTAGGTCTAACTAGGGTGGGACCTGAGATTCTGTATTAGGGGATGCCAGTGTGATTGCTCTGTGGACCATCCTTGAGTACAAGGGTGTAAACCATTCCACAGACTATCCTTGCCAGATTTCAACCAGGGATAAAGTGAAATAATAAGGCCAGAGTCTCAGTGGACCATGTTTTAAGTCCAATCAGAATTTATAACTGTAATAAAAACAAGAAAATCCTCTTTGTGTTGCTCTAAAAGATAATTAGCCAACTTAGTTCAATAAGAGCCTCCTGCCTATTAGGACAAACAGAGTTGTTCACACAGGAAACAGCACAATCTTAAATCAATGTCTAAATCCTAGGTGATTGCTCTGGTGTCTTGGCTGAAGTTGTCGACATATGATTTCTTACTATATGTGACTATCTATTGAGATCCACAGCCACACAAATCTCCCATGTGACTGACAGATGATCACCACCAAGGACAGTGGGTATCCAAAATCTAGCATATCTCAACCATTTTTGGAAACATACTTTCCTGGAAGGCGTTTATTGTTTTGTGAATTTTAAAAATGTTTTAATTTAAATTGAGTTGAGAAAAGTAGGGTAATATTCTCTTTTAGAAGTTTTACAGTGTATAGAAGCACCACACCTTTGTTATGTATGCATTTATGGGTCTTATTGGTATTTGGGAAATTGAGGCCTAGAGAGAGACAAGACCCAGTATATGTCACGAAGAAAGTTGGGACAGAATGCAAAGTAAAATTCAGATGTATGTGTGAGTGAGTGTGTGTGTGGGTGTGTGTGTGTGTGCATGTGTGCAGGCAGTAATCTTAAGTATTAACTTGGTAAATATTTACATATATACACTCTTGGTGACCATCATTAAATTCACATTTAGAACATTTCCCTTCCCTCAATGCATTTCCCCATCAATACCCACTCACAGAGGTAAACACTTCTCTGACTATAAGTATAGAATACTTTGGCTTGTTCTTGAACTTCATAGACACAGATGGATACTGTATGGGTTATTAGGTGGCTGGCTTTTATCACTCAATGTAATGTTTGTGAGGTTTAGCTATAGCCCTGGGTGCAATACCGATACATATTGCTATATATCTATGAGTGTAGCATAATTTATCAATCCATTCTCCTGTTAGTGATCTTTACTAGAGTATCTAAATATAATACCACTCACTTAAAAATTTTTTTAAAGTTATTTTTTAGTTGGAGTCTCACTCTGTCGCCCAGGCTAGAGTGCAGAGGCACACTCATGGCTACCACAGCCTCGACCGGCTGTACCCAAGCAAATCTACTGCCTCAGCCTTCCAATAGCTGGAACTATAGGCACGCACTACCACATCTGACTAATTTTTTCCTTTTGATGTATTGTAGAGATGAGGTCTCTCCAAGTTGCCCAGGGTGGTCTCGAAACACTGGGCTCAGGCAATCCTCTCACCTTGGCCTCCCAAAGTGCTGGGATAACAGGCTTGAGCCACCCAACCTGACCCACTCACCTCTAAAACCTTTCAGTTGCTTCCCAGTGTGAGTAGAATATAATATCCCAGAGAAAAGGGACAATGCTTTCCCCCTCCATTGTTTTATTTTAGACTACTTCATGGGAACTTTAAATTTTATATTTGACGAATACATGCAGTAAATAATTTATTTTAAAAATTCATTGATTTTGCCAGGCTCGGTGGCTCAGCCTGTAATCCCGCACCTTTGGGAAGCTGAGGTGAGTGGACTGCCCGAGCCCACGGGTTCGAGACCCGCCTGGGCAGCGAGACCTCATCTCTATAGTAAATCAAAAAATCAACCGGGCGTGGTAGCGCATGCCTGTAATTCCGGCTACTTGGAAGGGGTAGTGCATGCCTGTAATTCCGGCTACTTGGAAGGCTGAGGTG
>NW_007233273.1:0-27364 GCF_000164805.1 Carlito syrichta | reverse complement strand
AGCCCAGCAGTTCGAGGCTTCAGTGGCCAGGAGTGGCCACTGCATTCCAGTCTGGGCAACAGAGTGAGACTCCAACTCAAAAGAAAAGAAAAAAAAATCCATTGATTTTAATAAGCCTTTTCTAAGAATTGATTTTTCATCTGTTTTCATGAAGATTGAAAAGAGTAGGGAAAAAACTGTATTTTCTGTTCTTCCATTTTTCCATTTAAGGTGATTTATCTCATCAGAAATCCCAGAGATAGTCTGGTGTCTGGTTATTTTTTCTGTTATATGGCAAAATTTCTAAAGAGACCAAAGTCACTGGAACAATACTTTGACGGGTTCATCCAAGGAATGGTGAGTGTATTGCCAAATACAGAACCTGGGGGTTGCTCGGAGTCCTTCACAAGACACCATTGGACACCAGCCTTATATCTCTACATCTCATCACCCCATGGGTATAAGGTTCTGTCACCAATGAAACCCAGATCTGCTAAGTCCACCTACTCTCCCACAGCAGGAGAACGCTAGCCACTCCCTCAGCTTGCCCCATGGTAAGCCATCCTAGGCATCTTCTGAGACTCTAGGGCCTCCAGTACTAACACAGACTACTCATATTCTTCTCCACTCTCGCACTTGGTGGCTTTCTGAAAGTCAGCTTTTCGTTGGCTTCCTGGACAACACAATGCTGACATTTCACCATTTCCCCCTCATGCCTCTTTTTACAACTCCTTTAATCCTCT
Source organism: Carlito syrichta (assembly GCF_000164805.1). Lineage (NCBI taxonomy): Eukaryota > Metazoa > Chordata > Mammalia > Primates > Tarsiidae > Carlito > Carlito syrichta. The sequence continues at coordinate 26,642 of NW_007233273.1, read as the reverse complement.
GTTTCTAAATGTCTCAAAACTGTTTGCAGAACACTGGGACCTCTCTCCTTTTAATTATGCAGAATTTCTGGGATTTTTCAGGTACTTTCAATTTTGCAGTTTTTCTCAGATCTCCATGATGAGTCTCTGTCTCAGCTGTGGTGTCTTGAGCTCCAGTCACCTGCAGACCCTTCACTGGAGAGACCCACAGATACCTCTAATTCAACGTGTTCAAAATTGAGTACCTCTTTCCCCCCATCCCTTGAACTTCTTCTACTGCACATTTATCTTACCCCACCTCTCATCCACATGATTCTGACATTTCACAAGCATCCTCTTTCCCCATCCCACTCCCCATGCCCCTTACCGCTGTCCTTTGTCTAATAATTAATCAAAGCCCACCAGGGATTATAATAAAAACTGGGGCTTATAAAGATTATAACAACAACCAGGGCTTAAATTTAAAGAGGTGTGGGTTGTGTTTCAGCTGTTGCCGAGAATCTTGAAAAGTCTAATCAATAGCGGTAGGTGACGAAGACACATTCTATAGACCTCACGCTGTCTCCATATCGTGCCTCTCTGGGCTTTAAGACTCATGCACAGACCTCTTTCAAATCCACTCAAGAACTAACAGCATCAAAATCTTTTTTGTTGTTGTTTGTTTGAGTTGGAGTTTCACTTCGTCACCCAGGCTGGAGTGCAGTGGCATGCTCATGGCCACCCCAGAGTCTACCTGCTGGGCTCCGGCGATCCCTCCGCCTCAGTCTTCCAAGTAGCTGGAACTACAGGCGCGTGCTACCACACCCGGCCGATTTTTTTTGATTTATTGTAAAGACAAGACCTCGCCAAGTTGTCCGGGCTGGTCTCGAACCCACAGACTCAGGCAATCCGCTCACCTCAGCCTCCCAAAGTGCTGGGATTACAGGCTGAGCCATCGAGCAAAATCTTTATTGTTATCAACTTAACGTAAATATTCTGGGTTGTCTGCAACCTTGTAGAGGAGTGAGGCAAGCTCCTTTTTCCATACAGATGATAAAATCTTGGGAATTTAAGTTCTAGGAGATAATTGTCTTTAGACCCAGGCAACAGATATTCCTGCTCTGGACATATGATAGCAAGGCCTCAGGGGGTCTCCTGCCCTGAATATATTTCCTTCCCAAACAAGGTAAGGAGTCTGTTGGGACAATTACAACCCTCTTATTACCTATGACATAGGGGCCTTGACCCTAGAATCCCTCATGCAAAAGATTCCAAGATGCTCTTTGAGGGCTTGTGTGGTCTCTGCTTTGGGTCCCACCCTCACCCCAGTACTGACCATGTGCACCAGCAGCAGCATGCACCACTAGGCTAGATGTGGCCAGAAGGAAGGTCAAAATGAATGGTTCATGATTGCTATTTGCAGGAGTCATTGAAGGCCATTCACTGTGTTATTTGCTCTTCTTCATGAGATGGGTTCCTTCCCAGAGTTGGTGAGAGGCACCATTTGCTTGACACTAACAAATATCAACCTGATGCCAACCCAATTATCAGTCTAATGTCAACCAAAGGTCCTGTGTGGATCTTACTGGATTTCAATTTTTTGTTTTTTTGAGTTGGAGCCTCACTCTGTCGCCCAGGCTGGAGTGCAGTGGCATACTCACGGCCAACCCCAGCGTCGACCCGCTGGGCTCTGGCGATCCTTCTGCCTCAGCCTTCCAAGTAACCAGAACTATAGGCATTCGCTACCACACTTGGCTAATTTTTTGACTTTATTGTAGAGACGAGCTTTTGCCAAGTTTCCCAGGCAGGTCTCGAACCTGTGGGCTCAGGCAATCCACTTGCCTTGGCCTCTCAAAGTGCCGGGATTACAAACTGAGCCACTGAGCCCGGCCAGATTTCAACTTTTAAAAGCCAAACATTCCTGCTGAACAGTTGAAGGAAAGCAATAACATAATAATCCTGAAACGATATTCATGAGATAACTTAGGAAAATTGAATACTGCTTGGACATGAGCAGATAGTATACAGGTATTGTGAGGTTTATTCTATTTTTTTTGTTGTTGTTATAACATAATTGTTCATGATGTTTTAGTCTGGATAGATGTATTGAAGTATATACCGAGGAAATGATATAATTTCTGGGAGTTTTTCTAAAATAAAACAGTGGAGGGAAAGGGGAAATGAAACAGGCTGAGTTTTGCCACTATCTTCACTTCTGTTCAACGTTGTCCCAAAGCCCTGGCCAATGAGATAAAAAACATTCTATGTGCATTAGAAATGAAGATAATAGTCATTGCTTTAGGTGGATTTAAGAAAATATGAAAGTATGCTCTGATTCCCCCAATTCTTTGCACTATATAGACTATGTTGAACTAGTCTAATACCTAACAATACATTCTGGGATCACTCCATATTAGTAGCTTGGTTCTTTAAAGCACATTTCTCCATTGTCATCTAACCTCCAGAGTGGTTGGCAAGAGGTCTGATGTGATTATGGCAAAGGAAACTTAGTAAAGTTGTCTCCCTGTATCTGCAGGGGTTGGTTCCAGGATCCCCTGGATACCAAAACCCTTGGAAGCCCAGGTCCCGCAATCAGTCCTGTGGAACCCACAGATGTGAAAGCTGACTCTTCACATCTCAGGTTTCCATATCCTGTGAATATTGTATTTTCCATCCCTGGTTGGTTGAACCTTCATACTAAGGTCTGACTGTATATAAAATGGAATACTATTCAGCCCTAAAAAGGAAGGAAGCCCTGTCATGTACAACAACATGGGTCAACCTGGAGGACATTGTGCTAAGTGAGATAAGCCAGGTACAGAAAGACAAATACCTCATGATCTCACTTACATGTGAACTCTGACAAAATTGAGCCCACAAAAGCAGAGAGTAGAGCAGAGATCGACAGGGGTGGGAGGTCTGAGGAATGAGACTAGGGAGATGTTGGTCAAAGGTTACAAGGTTTTAGTTAGATAAGATGAATAAGTTCTGGAGATCTATTGTACAACTTGTTGACTATTGTTAATAATGTATTCTATACTTGAAAATTGCTAAAAGAGAAGATCTTAAACATTCTCACCAGCAAAAAAGGGATGTGAGGTGATGAATATGTTAATGAGTTTGATTTTATCATTTCATAATGTATGCATATCAAAACAGCATAGTATCCACTGTAAACATATTTTATTTGGGAATTATACCTTAACAAAGCTGGTGAGGGAGTCAACATAATAAATTGGACCTCTGCTTCCATAGAGTTTGTAACCTATCCCTCTTACTGTCTAACCCCACTAAGTGTTATATGGATCATGGTTTGACCACATTCGTGACTGGCTGTCCATGAGAGAGAGGAACACCTTCCTGATACTGAGTTACGAAGAGCTGAAACAGGTAACCATCATTTTTATGGTCAGTACACACCGTCTCACCAATACCTTCGCTTCCACTAACTTCCCTATATTTTTCTGTGTCTCCATTCCGCCTTCTCAGTCAAGGTCTAGCCTGGAGAAGAGATATTAAGAGTGAGATTAGGCCGGGCACAGTGGCTCAGCCTGTAATCCCAGCATTTTGGGAGGCCAAGGCGAGTGGATTGCTTGAGCCCACGCGTTCAAGACCAGCCTAGGCGAGACTGCATCTCTACAATAAATAAAACTTGGCGAGACTGCATCTCTACAATAAATAAAAAAATTAGCCGGGCATGGTAGTGCGCACCTGTAGTTACGGCTACTTAGAAAGCTGAGGCAGAAGGATTGCTAGAGCCCAGCAGGTTGACACTGGAGTGGCTGTAAGCATGTCACTGCACTCCAGTCGGGGTGATAGAGTGAGACTCCAACCCCCCCCAAAAAAAAAAAAAAGAGTGAGATTAGCTCCCTGGTCTTCATTGCTGTTTCTGATTGACCCTTCTCAAGATTCATGCTCTTTCTTCATACATTGTTCTTTATTTCTTTTTAGATATAAACATCTAAAGAGATTTTTTTGATGCACTGAGGCAGATTACAATGGCTTATGCTAGCACTGGTGCTTATAAAAATTTGCTTGGCAGGACACAGGAGCTCCTGATGACCTAGTGATGAGTGGGAACTGGAGAAGGAGTTGAGACTGGGTAGAAATGTTTTAGTTCCAGAGATGTGTCCAACTGTTTGACACCTCAGCTTGACTGATATGAAGAGACATGAAGGCATGAAATCGATCTGTGTAAATATTCTGAGATGCCAAGTGATCGAGTGACTAGTGATAGATGGAAAATCTGTCAGATGATGCCCAGAACTGGTAAAGGTGGGTAGAATGTTGAAAAAGAAATTTGACTGATCAGTAGCATCTTAGACAAAATTGAAAATGATACAAGTCTGAATTTTGCTTCTTTCTGAGAAACATGACTTCCCATCACCTTCCTTTGATTACACCTGACCAGTCTCAGCATGAATTTCAGTTTTATTAAGAAACTTTCTGTAATGAGTTTAGCTACTTCAGATACATGATTCCATACCTTCCTATAATTTTTCTTCCAAATCACACAATGAACATTTATTTTAGTTATTTCCACAGATGTGTGTCTTCTTAGAAAACAACCACAGCTTATAAAATAAATAATATTTTAAAGTATTATAGTTCTAGGAGGAAGGTCTATGACTCAAATCTGGTTATAAAAAATGTATTTTCTTATCTTAATGTTTTAAGATCATGTACCAAGTACTAATTGTCAATATAATATTTAAGAGATATTATAAAACTTTATGTGTTACTTAAATACTAGTTATGGGAAACAGTATTATTTGATGGCACAGCCAGGATTTGAAATCAACCCCTTAAATCTTTGTCACACTCTTCCTGAAACTCTCCTTGTTAATTCTGATTTTTGTCTAGAAGCCTTTCTACAAGTCTAATTGGAGACCCTAGTGGCCACATGTGGTGGCTCATGCCTGATATCCAGACTTTTGGGAGGCTGAGGGGAGAGGATTGCTTGAGGTCAGGATCTTAAGATCAGCCTGGGCCACATAGTGAGATTTTGCCTCTACAAAAATTAGTCAGGTGTGGTAGCTTGTATCTGTGATTTCAGCTCCTCAGGAAGCTGAGGTGAATCACTTGAGCCCAGAAGTTCAAGGTTACAGTGAGCTATGAACCAGATACAATAGAGTTATTGCACTCTATCCTCCTTAAGGGAGGGGGGAAAAGAAGAAGAAATCTTAAGCTCTGTCTTTTACTGTTAAGTTATCCTAACCTAACTTTGCAGCAACTTGGATGGATTTAGAGTCGATCATACTCAGTGGTCTATCACAGAAACAAAGAACAGAATACCATATGTTCTCACTCATAAGTGGACCTTGAACAATTATAATACTATAAGAAAGCAATTGGCAGTAGTGGGAAACTGTCAGGGGAGGGGGGTGGGATTGGCAGTTAAGGGAAACTGCTAGGGGAGGGAGGGGCATACCTCATCAACAAGGATACCTGCATAATCAACATTTGTATACCTAACCCTGAATTGTACACCACATCTTTATAATAAAAAAGTTTGGGGGGCACACCTCATCAACAGGGGTGCCTGCCTAATGAACATTTGTATACCCAGCCCTGAATTGTACCCCACATCTTTAAAATTAAACATTAAAAAAAAGTTATCCTAACTTCAATTTCTCAACTATATTGGGAGACCCACAATGATCCTTGCATCTTTTACATACTTTGTGCTCTCTTCTCTTTATCTTTTTTCTTTTTTTCTCCTCATAGCATTCTTCTCATTTCTGTATGTTGTTCCTGTCTTCCTCTTCCTTCTCATCCTCCTCTTTCTTTTTCTCCTCCTCCTTCTCTCTCCCCTCATTTGGAGTTCTCTCTTTCTCATCTTATTTTCTCCATTGTCTTTCTCTTCCACATCTTCTATTTTGTTTTTTTCTTTTAGGACACCAGAAGAACTGTAGAAAAGATCTGTCGATTTCTGGGTAAGAAATTAGAACCAGAAGAACTGAACTTAGTCCTCAAGAACAGCTCCTTCCAGGCCATGAAAGAAAACAAGATGTCCAATTATTCTCTTCTGGGTGATGATTATTTTTTTCAGAATGTGCTACTTACGAGAAAAGGTAAAAGTAATTGGGGTGTTTCAAAATGTATAAGAATACATGGAGGGCATTCCTGTGCTTACACTAGGGTGCTAACAGTTGAGAGGAAAGGATGTTTGAATTTATCAACTTTTCTTGCTTATCAACCAGAGTACTTCTTAGAACCCCTCATCAGGGCATCTCTTTTCATGGAACTGATGTGGGCGGCCGGCACTGGGAGAAAGTTGACTCAGTCCGGTTTGGTTGCCTAACTTACGTGAGGTCATTCGGATTCTCTCTCCTGAAAATTACAAACAGTGACCAGGTTAATTAGCTAGTCCTTCCAGACTTGTAGGCTGTGATTTACCTGGGAAGGATGAGATTGTGGCAGTTCACGTTGAGGCTACCCCACTGTTGAGTTAGCATAGAAAAGCAAAGAAATGTATGAAAGAGTGGCTCAACTGGGAAAGGAAGAGAGGAGAGACTTTGCTATCAGACATTGTAAAGCCCCTGTGATGAAAGATTAATCATGTCCCTAATCTTGGGCTTAAGATGAATGAAAATGTCTACTGCATGAAGTTAAAGAATCCATTTATCCAAAATTCTACAATTCAAATATATCTGGAATAGAACATTCAGCACCTCAGAATGTAACCATATTTGAACACGAGCTCTTTAAGCCAGCATTAGGTTTGTAGGGTAATCTCCAATCCTATATGACTTTTGTCCTTATAAGAAGAGGAAATCTGGATACAGATATGTGCAAACACGGAGAAAACATGAAAGAACAATGAGTGATTACAGGGAACCAATTCCATATTAGACTCTCTGCTATACTATGTATATTTATATGTTAAGAGCAATGATTTATATTTATATGATGTATTATTAATTTATATATAATTATATTATTCTACATTAATTTAATTTATTGGTATAATATGTAAAAATTAATTTATATGTACAAATTTACTATGTAAATATTAATTTGTAAAAATATAGTAATAGGGTCATATACGGGAGGTTGAGGTGAGAGGATTGCCTGAGTTCACGGGTTTGAGACCAGCCCAGGCAACTTGGCGAGATCTCTTCTCTACAATAAATCAAAAAATTAGACAGGTGGTGCATGCCTGTAGTTCCAGCTACTTGGAAAGGTGAAAGGATCATTTTTTTGTGGCTACTGTGAATGGGAGGTTGAGGTGAGAGGATTGTCTGAGTTCACGGGTTTGAGATCAACCTGGGCAACTTGGTGAGAACTCATCTCTACAATACTTTAAAAAATTAGGCAGGCGTGGTGGTGCATGCCTGTAGTTCCAGCCACTTGGAAGCTACTTGGAAAAGTGGAAGGATCCCCTGAGCCCAGCATGTTGAGGTTGCGGTGGCCATGAGCATGCCACTACTCTCCAGCCTGGGTGACAGAGTGAGTCTCCGACTCAAAACAACAACAACAGTTAATAATATAGAATGAAGAGGGGCTGGGCATGGTGCTGTCATTCCAGCACTTTGGGAGGCCGAGGTGGGACGATCACTTGAGCTCAGGAGTTTGAGACCAGTCTGGGCAACATAGTGAGACCTCACCTTAAAAAAATGTATATATACATATATATTTATATATCTATATAAAATTACTGGTATCTAAATCTTTGGCTTCCATGTCCATCACTTTAACTATGTGACATTTTCAGGTTTTTCCTCCTTATCTATAAAATAGAGATCATATTAGTACATTTCTCATTCTTTTGTTCACACTTTCAACAAGTATTTTATTGAGTATGTCCTATATGTCTGTTGCTCTTTGAAACTCTAAGTCTTTGGCAATATGAAAAGTAAATGATGTGACTTTCTAAAACTTACATACATGGGGAAGCATGTCGTGCACATAAACCACACAAAAGGAAATACTTAGAACCTTCCTGCACAATGAGTGTTAGGAAGTAAAATATAGCAAATGTGGAGATGGACAGCTCTATTCTGGGAGGTGAGAGAGAAGATTGATCAGAGCAAAGACTTTAAGAGGCAAGCGGGCAAGACAGGAGGGATCTGAGAGAACAGCATTCCAGGGAGGAGGAACAGGAAATGCAAACAGTCTGAGGAGGGGGGTGCTGCTGCATTTGAGGCAGAGTCAGGAGTTCCCATGTAAAGGAGTAGAGTGAAGGAATGATAGTTACAGGGGATGGAGTCCCAGACAGCAGCCACAGTCACCTGGAGCCATGTAAGCGCCTTAAGTACTTGCACTGGGTGAAGCTGCGAGTCCTTGGAGAATCTGAGCTGAGAAATGGCGCAGTCTGGCTGAGTTTCTCAGGGGACCACAGAGGCTGCCACGATGAGAGCAACTTATAAAGGAGAATGATCAAAAACAGAGAGACCAGTTGCAAATCTATGACAATAATCCAGGTGACAGATGATGCTGACTTGGACCAAGATGGAAGAAATGGAGGTGGTGAAAAGTGGCTAGACTCTGAATGTATCTGAAGTTATACTGGCATTATTGCTGATGAACTGCAGACAAGAAGGCTGGGAAAGAAGAGACGACAGGAAATTATTTCCAGGCAGGTAGAAATGTGAATGGGTATGTTGCCAGGCAGTATAAGGGCCCATCCATGGACCATTGTTCCTTCTGCTATATTCAGTCTCTGTTTCATGTCTTCCAGGCATATCTGGTGACTGGAAAAATCACTTCACAGTGGCTCAAGCTGAAGTCTTTGACAAAGTATTCCAGGAGAAGATGGCAGATCTTCCTCGAGAGCTGTTCCCATGGGAATAATATCCAAAACATTCTGGATCTTATATAGATACTGATATTTGTTCTGCTGTTCTTGTATATGTGCCTGATTAGTGGCCGTGGCATAAATCCTTCAACCTGAAGCCTTATATTACCAAATTGTTGCATCTTTGACTACTTTCTTGTTCAAGATTACCAGGGTTCCCCTAAACATGTCATGGTTTCCCAGACCTTTATAAATGTTTGCAATGTTTCGAACATATGGAATGCTACAGAAATAATAGTTGCATTACCCAAAAATGTGCCCTCATTTTTAAAATAAAAATGAGAAATAGCTAAAGTGATGAATTTTATGGCAAATAACAAGAATAAAAGGAAGAAATTAAATTTCAGAAGCAATTCAGTTTCCTTTTTTTCCATCACATTTATAATTGTTCAGACCTTCAGGAATGTGATTCCCAATCCCATTTTATTTTCATTCTCTGTAGTATTTGACCATAGACCACAAATGGTCTTTATAGATGCTTTTAAAAACATATAAATGGCATAAAGTATAAATGGCAATGTATTCATTGACTTACACGTCTAATTAGCATTTGATATTTGGGTTTCATCAGTGTTGTTGTGTGTAGAGTAGTTTATTATTGACTATTAAGACTTTTGACATTATTTAGTTACCCATTTGTTCATGAATGACTTTCTTCTTGCCAATTTTTCCATATTTAAAGCACTGCTTTGGTGGACTTGATGTAATCAAAAATAGTTTTTCCAGGATGGACATGCAGACATGATCTTGCTGTTTCACTCATTTTCATCTTGATTAGATGTTGACAAATTTTTCTCCGATAGTTTCCTACCAACTTTTGGTCCCATCAACAAGGCATACTAATTCCAATCGCTCTAGCTCCTTCCAAATATTAGTATTTTCCAGACAATTATGTTTTGCAAATTTCTGATCATAGAATATCTCATTGTTGTTGGATTTTGCATTTCTTAGTTGACTAGTGGCTTTAACAACTTGTAAGATGTTGGTGGAACATTGGTCCTTCTCTTCTATTAACTGTGTATTTATGTGTTTTGCCAATTTTCATGCTGTACTGTTGATTTTTGGTGCATTCTTCATAGTTTCTTGTTACTCATCCTTAGTCAATCTTAGAAATTACCTTTTCCTTGTTCTCTTTTCATTCATTTATATTTTCTGTTAGAAGTAGAAATGTTTATGTCACTTGTATCCAAATTTTTCATCATTTTTCTCCTCTTAAGTTCTTCAAAATATGTGTGATGTTTGCACACAAAAATATGACATTTTCTGAAATAGTTTTCAATATATATGAATGGGTTATATGTGACAGCTACAACATAAAGAAAGGAGGATAAAGGAACATGCATGGTGGCAAAGTCTCTAAATTCTTTTTTTTTTAAATTTATTTTTTATTATGATGTTGTGGGGTACAGTTAAGGGTTAGGTATACAATTACGTTTCATTCAGGCACCCTGTTGATATGAGGTGTTTCCCTGTTCCCAGACAGATATTTGCTACTGTTAATCCCATCTCCCTCCCCCCCCCATAGTTTCCCAGTACTGGCAGTCATTTTCTTATAGTATTGCATTGGATGTTTAAGGTTCATTATATGAGTGAGAACATGTGACACTCGGATCTTTGTTTCTGTGAGAGGTCACTCAGTATAGTCTCTAAATTCTAAGTGATACAATACTAATTCCAACTAGACTGTGAAAAGCTTAGTATATCAATTGTAATTCCTAGAGCAACCACTTTATAAAAGACTCTACAAAGATAGGTAGCCAGAATCGTAAGCAATAAATTAAAATATAATACTGAAAAATATTAAAATATTTCAAAATATGGTAGTAAAGGTGGAATATAGGAGAAAAAACCCAGAGAACAAATGATAAAATGTCAATAATTGCATTAAATGTAAATGGTCTAAACTCGCCAACTGAAACACAAAAATACAGCAGAATTATTTAAAAACAAAACTACATACTATCTATGAAAATTAATCTTAATGTAATTATATAAGCAGGTTAAAAATTAAAAGATAAACAATGCAAAAACTGAAAAGAAAACTAAAATGGCTTCATTAATATAAGACTAAGTAGACTTAAGGGCAAGGAGAATTATCAGAAAGAGACTAACATCACAATAAAAGGGTCAACTCACAAAGGGAAAAGACATTTTAAGTGTATATGCATGTAAAAATAGGACTTCAAAATGTATGAAGCAAAAACTGACAGCATGAAAGAGAAATGACAAGTTCATAATTATAATTGGGGAAGCCAATACTCCTTTCTCAGTAACCAACAGAACAAGTAGACAAAATATCTGTAAGAATACCAACCAACCATATTCAATGAACATTTATATAAAATCTCACCTAAAAATAGTAGAATAAATGTTGTTTCTGTGTATATAAGGAATATTCTCCAAGATACACTATATGTTTTAACAATAAAGAGAGAGGGCCATGCAGCTGATGAGCACCTTTCTCTTGGAGAGGAACTAAAGATAGAGGGTGAACCTCTACACTTAAGACAGGACAAGGAGGAACACATTATCAAGATACAACAGAGATATGAAGGGTCCTACAAGAGGAAGAGGGGAAGAAATCAGCTCAAGAACTCTCCAACACAAAAAAGTCCAGAGTCTTTCATTACCCCCACACAATCGCACCAGTTTTCAAATAATGAGTCATATACAGAATGAATTATCCATAATGACATAGAATTCAGCTATGGATGACATTTAAACTCATATAGATCCAAGAGTAAGTGAACTCCTAAACTAGAGAGGCCATGAAACAGTTCAACAATTGAAAGCTGACATGGTCCTTCTAAGAAAGAACCAACTGAATTCCTGTAAATGAAGAGCTTGCCACATATTTTCAAAACACAGACTTAAGATTTAGTAACAGACTTGACCAAGTAGAGGAAAGAATGTCAGAGCTTGAAGATCAATCCTTAGAAGCAACCCAATCAGATAAAAAGAAAGAAGAAAGACTCTCAAAGAATAAACAGTCTTTGAGATATATGGGATTATATAAAGAGACCAAATCTATGTCTCATCAGCATTCCTGAGAGAAAAGGAGAAAACAGAAGCACCCTGGAGAAAACAGATGCAGACATAATCTATGAAATACTCATATCTTGCCAGAGAGGTCAACACACAAATATAAGAAATTGAGAGAACTCCTGCTAAATACTCTATGAAATGCCCATCCCAAAGACACATAGTCATCAGACTACCCAAGATCAACATGAAAAAAAAAAATCTTAAAGGCAGTTATAGAGGAAGGACAGACAACCTACCAAAAAAGACCCATGAGAATAACAGCTGACCTTTGAGCAAAAACCAACCAGAAGTGATTGGGAATCCATTTATAATATTCTTAAAGAAAAGAAATGCCAGCCAAGAATTTTCTACCCTGCCAAACTACGCTTCACAAATGAAGACAAAATAAAGTTCTTCCCAGAGAAACAAGTGCTAAAGGAATTTTTCACTTTTACGTTAGCTTTACAAGAATGTTTAAGGGAGTTCTAAACATGGAAATGAAAGACACTACTTGCCACAAAGCACAAGTAAGCACACAGCTTACAGACCATATGAATTAGCCACAAAAACAGATCACTAAGCAACTCCTTAACAAGATTATGATAGGAACAAACCCTCACATATTTACAGTAACCTTAAATGTTAATGCTGTTAATGCCCCGTTTGAAAGGCACAGAGTGGAAAACTGGATTAAAAAACAAGACTCATTCTTTTGCTGCCTTCAGGAGTCCCACCTCACCTCTAATGACACCCAGAGGCTCGAAGCAAAGAGATGGAAAAAGATCTACCACCCAAGTGGAAAACACAAAAAAAGCAGGGGTTGCTGTTCCTACATCAGATAAAACAAAATTTAAGCCAATAAAAGCAAAAAAAAAAAAAAAAAAAAAAAAAAGACAGTGAAGGGCACCCCATAATGATTGAAGTGTTCAATTCAACAACAATAATGATCTATTTTAAATATATACACACCCAACATAGAAGCACCATTTATAAGCTATTGCTACTTAACATAAGAGAGGACATAGTCACACAATAATAGTCGGGAATTTCAATACCTCACTGATAGCTTTAGATGGATCATCAAGTTGGAAAAGTAACAAATAAATCTTGGACTTAAATTGGACATTCAATCAATTAGTTCTAACAGACATATACACAACTACAAAATATACATCCTTCTCATCTGCACATGGGTCATACTCCAAAAATGACCTCATAAATTAACCTTGAACAAATTCTAAAACACTGAAATCAGGGCAACCCCTTCAGGTCCCCTCCCACTGTGGGAGCTTTTCTATCTTCTCAATAAATTCTGCTTTTTTTTTAAAAAAAAAGAACAAAAAAACAAAAACCCCAAAACAAAACAACAGCAACAACAAAAACCTGAAATCATACCAAGCATCTGCTCTAACCACAGTGAAATCAGCATCAAGAGGAATCCTAAAAAACACACACATGCATGGAAATTAAATAACTTGCTGCTGAAAAATTTCTAGGGTAGACAACAAATTTAAGACAGAAATTAAAAAACAATTATTTGAAACAAAGGAAAGTGAACACACAACATGCCAAAACCTCTGGGATGCTGCCAGATCAACAAGTTGGAAAGTTGATTCTTTGAAAGAATAAGCAAAATCAACTGATCCTTTGCCCAACTAGGGGTTGGGAGAGAGAGAGAGTGAGTGAGAGAGAGAGAGAGAGAGAGAGAGAGAGAGAGAGAGAGAGAGAGAAATACACTCACAAACAAAAATGGTGATATTATAACAGATCCAGAAGAAATACAAAAGATTATACACATAAACTAGAAAATCTAGAGAAAATGAATAAATTCCTGGAGATGCAACCTCTCAAGATCAAAACAGGAATAATTTGAAACCCTGAATAGACTAATAAGGAGCCATAAAATTAAGTCAGTAAGAAGAAAAAGAAAAAAAAAATCTTACCTACCAAAAATGTCCAGGACTTGACAGCTTCACAGCTGAATCCTACCAGTCATACAAGGAAGAACTGGTATCTAAATTACAGGTATTATTTCAAACAATTGATAAGGAGGGGCTTCTTTCTAACTCATTCTATGAAGTCAACATCATCCTGATACCACCCCCTAAAAAGGCAAAACTACAAGAAAGAAAGAAAACTACAAGCCAATATTCTTGATTAACATAAATCCAAATATCTTCAACAAAATTCTAGAAAATCACATCCAGCAGTATGTTCAAAAACATTATCCCTCCTCACAATCAGGTCATATTTATTCCTGGAATGCAAGGCTAGTTCCACATAAACAGAAGTAAAAACAAGGACCATGATATTATCTCAATAGACACACACACACACACACACACACACACACACACACACACACACACAAGAAATTGAGATAATCCGATATCCCTTCATGATAAAAACCTTCAACCACCTAGGCATCAGATTCACATTCTTCAAAATAATAAGAGCCATTTATGACAAACGCACAGCATACTTAATGGGCAGTAATTGGAAACATTCTCCTTAAGAACTGTAACAGGATAAGGAGGCCCATTCTTACCATTCCTATTCAGCATAGTACTGGAAGTCCTGGCCAGAGCAATCAGGCAAGGGAAATAAATAAAACGCATACAAACAGGAAAAAAGGAAGTGAAATGCTCACTTCCTCCTATACTGTTGATGGGAATATAAGCGAATTCAACCCCTTTGGAAAGCAGTTTGGAGATTTCTCAAAGAACTAAAAATAGTAAGAATTGGTTGCCTACTCCAATGTGCATAAGAGTGTTTCCTGTATTTTTTTCTAGGATTTTCTCATTTGGGGTTTTACGTTTAGGTCTTTGATCCATTTAGAGCTGATTTTTGTATATGGTGATAGGTAGGGGTCCTGCTTCATTCTTCTGCATGTGGTCAGCCAGTTTCCCCAGCACCATTTACTGAATGGATTCTCCTCTCCCCAGTGGTTGCTGGTGGGGGCTTTGTCAAAGATGAGTTGGTTGAGAAATTGAGGTCTGGCCTCCAGAATCTCTGTCCTGTACCACTGGTCTATATGCCTGTTTTTGTACCAGTACATGGCTGTTTTGATTATTGTATTCTTATAGTGGAGTTTAAAGTCTGGAAGTGTGATACCTCCCACTTTGTTCCTTTTACTGAGGATTGCTTGGGTTATTCTTGCTCTTTTTGTTTCCATATGAATTTCTGTACTATCATTTCCAGGCTTGAGAAGAATGATGCTGGTAATTTGATGGGTATTGCATTGGATCTGTAGATTGCCTTGGGTAGGATGGACATCTTGACAATATTGATTCTTTCAATCCATGAGCAAGGAATGTTTTTCCATTTGCTTGTGTTATCTTTGATTTCTTTGAGCAGTGTTTTGTAGTTCTCAAAAAGGTCTTTCATTTCTCTGGTTAGGTAGATGTCAAAGTATTTCTTTTTTTTGTGGCTAGTATGAATGGAATTGTGCTTTTTATTTGGTTCTCTGTCTGTTTGTTGCGGGTGTATAGAAATGCAACTGTCTTTTGCACATTGATTTTGTATCCCGAAATTTTACCAAAGTCACTTACCAGTGCAAGGAACTTTTTGACTGGGTCTCTTGGGTTTTCAAGGTATAGGATTCATATTGGCTGCAGAGGGATAGCTTACCTTCTTCTTTTCCTGCTTGGATACTCCTAATTTCCTTCTCTTGCCTGATTGTTCTAGCAAGGACTTCCAGCACTGCAATGAACAAGAAGGGTGAGAATGGGCAGCCTTATCTTGTTCCTGTTTTTAGGGAAAATGCTTCCAACTTCTGTCCATTAAGCAATATATTGTCTGTGGGTTTATCATAGATGGTTCTTTGATAACTGTTTTGAGAAATGTTCCTTCTATGCCTAGGCGTTCAAGGGTTTTTATCAAGAAGGAATGCTGGATTTGGTCAAAAGCTTTTTCTGTGTCTAATGATATAATCTTGTGGCTCTTGTTTTTATACCTGTTAATGAATTGAATTATGTTTATGGTCTTGTGAATGTTGAACCAACCCTGCATCCTGGGGATGAAGCCTACTTGGTCATGGTGGATGATTCTTGAGACGTGTTGGATCCCATTTGCTAGAATCTTGTTGAGAATTTTTACATCTATGTTCATCAAGGAGATTGACCTATAATTCTCTTTCCTTATAAGCCGAAAATCATTACAATAAAATAATTGGTTCCAATGCTACACTATTTAATATGAAGTGATTTGTTTTTCACTATTTTGTAAAAAAAAAAAAAACAAAAGTGTATGGTTAAGTTGCTGGTAGGTGATCCGCAAGATGTCTCCAGTGCAAAGGGTTAATTTTAACTAGACTGTGAAATGCTAAGTATATTTATTACAGTAATCCCTAAAGCAACCACTTAATAAAAGACTATACAAAGATATATAGTCAGAGTCATGAGATAAAAGTAATATTAAAAATATTAAAATAGCTGGGCTCGGTGGCTCAGCCTGTAATCCTGCGCCTTTGGGAGGCTGAGGTGAGTGGATTGCCTGAGCCCACGGGTTTGAGACCCGCCTGGGCAGCGAGACCTCATCTCTACAATAAATCAAAAAATCAGCCGGGCGTGGTAGCACATACCTGTAATTCCGGTTACTCGGAAGGCTGAGGCGGAAGGATCACCGGAGCCCAGCAGGTCGAGGCTGCGGTGGCCGGAAGCGGCCACTGCACTCCAATCTGGGTGACTGAGTGAAACTCCAACTCAAAAACAACAACAACAAAAAACAAACAAACAAAAAACAAACAAACAAAAAAAATATTAAAATATTCCAAAAAATGGAACAGAGTAGCAAAAATACGGATAAAACAAATAATAAAATGCCAGTATTAAATGTAAATGTTCTAAATTTATCAACTAAAACACAAGGAACAGATTTTTAAAGGAACAAAACTATATGCTATCTACAAGAATCCACTTTCAATGAAATTATATAAGCAGGTTAAAATGTAAAGATATACAATAAAAACTCTACAAAGAAATTTGTTGTGGGCTATATTAATAAAGATTAAGTAGACTTTAGGGCAAGGAAAATTATTAGGAAGAGACATTACATCATGATAAAGGGGTCAATTTACAAAGAACATATAAACACCCTAAATATGTATGCATGTAAAAATGGGACTTAAAGATGTATGAAGCAAAAACTGATAAAACTGAAAAAGAAATGAACAAGTTCATAATTATAATAGGGTCTGTCAATACTCCTCTGTTAGGAATCAATGGAACAAGGAGACAAACCCTCTACAAGAATACAAACCAACCATATCTAATTGACATTTATAGAAAAGCTCACCTAAAATAACAGAATACAAGTTATTTTCAAGTATATATAAACTATCAACCAAGATAGACTATCTCCAGGGTCATAAAACAAATCTTAAATTTTAAAATTTAATTATGCAACATATGTTCTCCTAGCATAATGGAAGTAAATAAGTACATAACAGAAAGGTAACAGAAAACTTTTCAAATACTTTGGAAAACAACCACCTTCTAAATAATCCATAAGCCAAAGACAAGAGAAATTAGAAATTATTTTAATGGAAAAATATGAAAGTAAAAAACATCAAAATATATGGTACACATTAAAAATGCATAGGAAAATATAGTATTAAATGCTTATATTAGAAATGATGATATTGGGAAAATTGAACATCTACATGGAAAATAATAAAATTGGACCCATATCTTATGCAAAACAATGAAATTGGATCCTTGTCATACACAAACATAAACAAAATAAATTAAAGATTTAAACATAGGACTTGAAACTGTAAAACTTCTAGAAGAAAACATAGGAGAAAATCTTACTGACATTGGTCTTAGCAATGTTTTTTAAGATATGAGAAGAAAAAGCACAGACAACAAAAGCAAAAATAGACAAATGGGACTACATGAGGCCAGAAAGTTTCTACACACCAAAAGAAACAACCAACAGAGTGAAAAGGCAACTAGAGTCGGAAAATGTTTTGCAAACCATGTATCTGATAAGAGATGAGAAAAATATGTAAGAATCTCTCATAACTTAATAGTAAAACAGCAAATAATCTGATTTTAAAATGGGCAAAGGACTCAAATAGACCCAAGAGACCCATTTGTATATCTTTCCCGAAAGATATACAAATGGCCAACAGGTACATGAAAATATGTTCAACATCCTAGTCACCAGGGAAATGCAAATCAAAGCAACAGTGACATATCACCTCATACCTGTACAGTGTTGATGAGAATGCAAAATGGTACAACCACTGTGGAAAATAGCACTGAGTTTCCTCAAAAGTTAAAAATAGACCTAATCTAATCTAGCAATCCCACTGCTGAATATTATTTAAAAAACAATGGGCATCAGTATGTTGAAGAGATATCTGCATTCCCGTGTTTATTGCAGCACTATTCACAATAGTCAAGTTATGGAGACAATCTAAATGACCATCAGTTACTATATAGATTAAAAAAATGAGTGTATACATGCAACGTACTATTCAGCCTTGAGCAAGAAGAAAATCCTGTCATATGTGACAGCATGGATAAACCTGAAGGATGTTATGCTAAGTGAAGTATACCAGGCACGAAAGGACAAAGACTGCATGATTCCACATATGTGAGGTATCTAGAATAGTCAAACTCATAGGAACAGGGAGTAAAATGATACAATGATGATTGCCAGGGGCTGGGAAGGAAAGAAATAATAAGCACAACAGAATTCAATAAAATTGGAAACAGAAAAGTAATAAAGAAAATCGATGAAACAAAAGTTGATAACTTGGAATAAATAAAAGTAACTTGATAACACTCTAATGATCTTTATCGAGAGAGCAAGAGTGAGAGAGAGAGATGAATAACACATTCCAACATCTGGAATGTGAGAAGAGATTTCACAGATATTTGAAAAATAATGAGAGAGTACTACAAACAACTCTATGTACACAAATTCAACAATTTGTAGTAAATGAACCATTTCCTCAAAAACCACAATGTACTAAAACTCACCCAAGATGAAATAGAAAACGTGGATTGTCCTATACATAACAAAGAAATTAAATTGATAGTTTAATACTCCTATGTAAAAGAAATCTGCAGGCCTCCATGATTTCTTTAGTGAATTCGACCAAATACTAAAAGAAAAATACCAACTCTATGCATTCTCTTCCAGAATATCGAATAAATGTAAACACTTCTCAACTCTTTTTATGAAATGAGCATTATCTTCATACTAGGAATAAACAAAGTATCAAAAAAGAAAAGAACAGGCCAATATTGTTTGTAAGCACAGATCCAAAAATTCTGAACAAAATAGTAGAAATTGGAACCCAGCAATATATACAAAGAATAATAAACCATGCCTAGGTGGGCTTTGTCCTAGGGAAGCAAGGCTGATTCAATATTAAAAAATCAATCAATACAATCTACACACCAACAGGCTAGAGTAAAAAAAATCTCATGTAAGCATATCAGTGGATGCGGAAAATTCATTTAATAAAATTCATCATACATTCTTGATAAAAGTCTTTAGTTAGCTAAGAATAGAAGGAAATTTTCTATACCTAATAAAGAATAGCTTCAAGAAACTATAGTATATTACACTTAATAGTGAAAGAATACTTTCCCCCCAAAATTGAAAACAAGGCAAGGATGTATATGATCACCACTTTTATTCATCAACATAATGGAAGTCTTATTCAATTCAATAATTCAAGAAAAAAAGTCATACATTTTGGAAAAGAAAAAATAAAACTCTGTTTATTTGCAGACATCATAAAATATACTTAAGCTAAAAGTGAGTTTAGCAAGATTACAGAATATATGATCAATACATAAAAATTAGTTGCACTTCACTAGAGTAGCAGAGTACTATAAAAAACTAAAAATTTTAAGATGCCATTTATAATAGCTCCTCACAAAAAGAAAGCACAGGCATAAGGAAAATATGTACAGGTTTTGGATGCTAAAAATTGCAAAATGCTAATAAAAGAAATCAAAGACCTAAACATATGGGAAGACATACTGTGTTGATGGTTTGGAAGACTAAATGTAGTAAAGACGTCAATCCTCTCCCAATAGAGCTAAAAAGTTAACCTGATCACAATCAAAATCCCAGCAGCAGTTTTGTAGATATAAACAAGCTGATTGAAAATTTGTATGGAAAAGAAACTAAAGTAGCTGAAAAAGTGATGCTGAAAAAGAAGAATTAAGTTGAAGGAATTATACTCACTGATTTTAAAACTTACTATAAAGAATCAGTAATGAATACAGTGTGGTGTCATCATGGAGACAGTATCAAAAATCCCAAAATAGATGCACACAAATAGATGCACACCAATAATATGATTTTTGGCAACGGCACAGAGCCAATTACATAGAGAAAGGATATTGCTTTCAGTAAATAATGTTACTACAAATTAACTTTGACCTACATTTCACACCTTATAAAAATAATTCAAAGTGGATCATAGATCGAAATACAAAACATAAGATTATACACTTTTAGAAGAAAATACAGGAGAGAATCTTTATGACTTGGAGTTAGGCAAAAAGTTCTTAGAAATGACATCAAAACGCAACCTGTGAAATAAATGTGAGAAATCAGACCTTGTGAAAGTTTATGTATGTATGTATGTATGTATGTATGTATGTATGTATGTATTTATTTTTTGAGTTGGAGTCTCACTCTGTCGCCCAGACTGGAGTGCAGTGGCTGCTCCCGGCCACCGCAGCCTTGACCTGCTGGGCTCCGGCGATCCTTCCGCCTCAGCCTTCCCAGTAGCCGGAATTACAGGCATGCGCTACCACGCCCGGCTGATTTTTTTTTTATTTATTGTAGAGATGAGGTCTCCCTGCTCGGGCGGGTCTCGAACCCGCAGGTTCAGGCAATCCACTCACCTCAGCCTCCCAAAGGCACGGGATTACAGGCTGAGCCACCGAGCCCGGCGAAAGTTTATTTTTCTAAAAGTTACTCTTCAAAATAACATATTAAGCGAACAACAAAAACAACAACAAATAAACCAGAGATGGAGAGGAAATACTTATAAATAGCATATGTGGTAAAGGACTTGTTCCCAGAATATATAAAGAAAAAACATTTTTTACAGGAACAAAATATTTGGACAAACACTTCACCAGAGAAGATATACTTGAATATAGCGAGAACAGAATAATGGCATAATGGATTTTCATGCGTGTAGTACCAAGATTTGATCATTCAAATTTTGCCATTTTTGTTTTATCTATTTCTTTCTTTTTTTTCCCCCTCTTTTTTTGAGTTAGAATCTCACTCTGTCGCCCAGGCTGGAGTGGAGTGGCACACTCACAGCCACCCCAGCGTTGACCTGCTGGGCTCCGGCGATCTTTCCGCCTCAGCCTTCCAAGTAGCTGGAACTACAGGATGCACTACCATGCCTGGCTAATTTTTTGATATATTGAAGGTCTCACCACGTTGCCCAGGCTGTTTTCAAACCTGGGCTCAGGCAATCCTCTCGCCTTGGCCTCCTAAAGTGCTGGGATTACAGGCTTCTGTTAACATTTTCCTGGCCTGTTTTATCTATTTCTTTCAGTTTTTTTTTTCTGCTGGAGTATTTTGGTTATTATTTTATTTTATTTTTTATTTCAATAACTTTAGGGGTACACATGGTTTCTCGTGTGTGTGTGTGTGTGTGATCTTTAGGATTTTCTACATATAAGATTATGGTGTCTGTGGACAGAGAAATTTACTTCTTCCTTTTCAATTTGGTTTCCATTACCTTTTGTTGCCTAATTGTTCTGGCAAGAGCTTGCAGTATGTTGAATAGCAAGATGAAAGTGAGCATCCTTGTCTTAGAGGAGAAACTTTTCAGTCTTTCACAATTGAGTGTGATGTTAGCTGTGGTGGTCTGGGAACAACTTCAAATTAAATATTTTTCTGTTTAAATTTAGGTGAAATTTTCATTGTTGAGAATAGTGATTCTAGAACCAATGTTCAACTGAATTATCAAATGTTGCTCATGTCTTACCTGAGTTCATCACACAGGTAAGACATGAACCCAGTCAGTCTGAGCTCAAGTGACCTTCACATTTCAGCCTCCCAAGTAGCTGGGACTACAGGCACATGCAACCATGCTCAGCTAATTTAAAAAAAAAAACAATTTTATAGAGACATGGTCTCTCTATGTGGCCTAGGCTAGTCTCAAACTCCTGGGCTGGAGCAATCCTCCCACCTCGGCCTCTCAAAGTGTTGGGAGTACAGTTGTGAGCTACCATGCCTGGCCTTGTATGTCTGTTTATTTAGAATAACAAGCAGAAAACAAAGCAATTCAACACTTATTTACATTTCCTCCTTTCAGATTCCATTCCATGTGTATTTTTTCTTATTTCTTTTGTATATTCTTAATCGACAAAATATTAGACATATTTATCATGTACAACATGTTGTTTTATAATATGTGAATATTGTGGGAAGGCTAACTTGAGATCATTATCATATATATCCCATCTGACAAAGGATTAATAAGCAGAATATACAAGGAGCTCAAAAACTCAATAGAAAAAAAAAATGATCCAATTTTAAAATGGGCAAAAGAGGCCAGGCGAGGTGGCTCAAGTCTGTAATCCCAGCATTTTGGGAGCCTGAGGTGAGGGAATTGCCTGAGCCCATGGGTTTGAGAACAGCCTGGGCTATTTGGTGAGACCTCATCTCTACAATAACACCAAAAAATGATCTGAGTGTCATGGCGTGCGTCTGTAGTTCCAGCTCCTTGGAAGGCTGAGGTGGAAGGATCGCATGAGTCCCACAAGTCAAGGCTGTAGTGGCCATGTGCATGCCACTGCACTCCAGCCTGGGCGACAGAGTGAGACTTCAACTCAAAAAAAAAAAAAGGGGCAAAAGATGTGAATAGACAGTTTTCAAAACAACATATACAAATGGCCAACAAGTCTATGAAAAAATGCTCGGCATCACTAGCATCAGAAAAATATGAAATCAAACTACAATGAAATACCATCTCACCTCTATTTAAAACAGCTTTTATCCAGAAGGCAATAATGAATGCTGACGAGGATGCAGAAAAAAAGGGTATGCTGGCATCCCTTTGGTGGAACTGTAAATTGGTGGGAATGTGAGTACAGTTGCTAGGGAGAACAGTATGGAAGATTCTAAGAAAACCAAAAGTACAGCTACCATATGATCCAGCAATCCCTACTGCCTGGTATATATTCAAAGGGAAGAAGAAAAGCATATTGAAGAGATTCCTACACTCCTATGTTTACTGCAGCAGTTTTTATAATCACCAAGATTTGGAGTCCACCTAAGCATCCATTAATGAATGAGTGGTTAAAGAAAATGGTGTATATATACATACCATGGAATATCATTGAGCCATAAAAAGAATGAAAACCTGTCATTTGCAACAATAAGGATAGAACTGGAAGGCCTTCTGTT
This sequence comes from Carlito syrichta, assembly GCF_000164805.1. Taxonomy (NCBI): domain Eukaryota; kingdom Metazoa; phylum Chordata; class Mammalia; order Primates; family Tarsiidae; genus Carlito; species Carlito syrichta. The sequence goes on along the minus strand of NW_007233273.1, from coordinate 3,448 downwards.
AAGTGACAAAAACCAGGTCCAGAAAGACAAATTTCACAAGCTCTCACTCATTTGTGGGAGTTAGCAAATAAAGCAAATGAATGCATGGAAAAATATATGCATTACGATTACTTTACATACTTGTCTTTTTTCCATAAGAACATTTGAAATCTGTCTGAGCAATTTTCAAGATTACAGTGCATTGTTATAAGTATTGTCACCCCAATGTTCAAGAGATCTCTTAAATTTATTACTTCTGTCAGCCGGGCATGGTGGCTCCAGTCTGCAATCTCAGTACTTCGGGAGGCAGAGGTAAGAGGATTCCCTGAGCTCAGGGGTTCAAGACCAGCTTGGTCAACATGGCAGGACCTTGTCTCTACAGTAAATCAAAATATTAGTTAGGCATGGTAGCACATGCCTGTGGTTCCAGCTACTTGGAAGGTTGAAGCGGAAGGGTCACCTGAGCCCATCAGGTCAAGGCTGCGATGGCCAAAACCCTGGGTGACAGAGTAAGACTCTGACTAAAAAAAAAAAAAAAAAATTATTACTTCTATCTACCTGACATTTTGTATCCTTTGACTAACATCTCCCCACTCCACCCTATCCCCTGGTAACCACTATTCTGCTCTCTGCTTGTATGAGCTCAATGTTTTTAGATTCTACATATAAGTGAGGTTATATGATATTTGTCTTTCTGTGCTTGGCTTATTTTACCCAATGTTCTCCAGGTTCATCCATCTTTCTGCAAATGACAAGATTTCCTTCTTCTTAAAGGTTTGGTAGTATTCCATTGTAGATTGATATCACATTGTCTTTATCCATTCACCTGTTGATGGAGACTTATGCTGATTTTGCATCTTGGCTATTTGGAAGCCAATGTCTTGGTTATTGTCAAGTCGGTATGGCAGTAAGTCATATGGATTTTTGAATAAGATTGTGGGAAATGCAATTTATACAACCAAGCATCTATCCCACCTGTCGAGGGCTTTGATGTCCTCTGCAACCCTAAGAGCACTGGAATCCTAAGAAAACTAAAAGTAGAACTACCATATGATCCAGCAAATCCCACTGCCAGGTATATATCCAAAAGGAAGGAGACAAGCATATTGAAGAGATTCCTACACTCCTATGTTTACTGCAGCAGTGTTTACAATTGCCAAGCATCCATCAATGGATGAGTGGTTAAAGAAAATGGGGTACATACACACACCATGGAATATTATTTAGCCATAAAAAGAATGAAACCCTGTCATTTGCAACAATGTGGGTGGAACTGGAAGGTCTTCTGTTAAGTGACAAAAGCCAGGTCCAGAAAGAAGATTTCGCATGGAAGATGGCATCCATGGGGTAAGATATTTAAAATAAAAAGTACACACACATGAACTTGTCAATCCCAAATCCTGTACAAATGCATAAGGGTGTTATTCAGCGTCTATAGGAAAACACAAGGATGTGAGTGAGTGCACACTCGTCACCATGACGTGATAGGAAGTTTCTCTAACCATGTTCCCAGTGTTTGGGGGAACTTCCTTACTTCCTGGCACAATAAATGTTCCAGGCTCATCTTGTCCAAGCCCTGGAATCAGTCTGCAAAGATCTTTTGTGTCTTTTATGGAGAATAACATTTAAAAACCACTACTGGGGTGTCATTGTTTCTAGGGACCCTCAGATAGTAGAGAGAGGAAGCGTATGCATATATGTATACATACATATATATATATATATATATATATATATATATATATATATAGAGAGAGAGAGAGAGAGAGAGAGAGAGAGAGAGAGAGAGAGAGAGAGATGTATCTATGTCTATTTCCCTATTAAAAGTCTTGAGTTCTTATTGGTATCAATTATTCCAAGTCAACACCACAGAGTTTATCATCATCTTCCCCCTTTATATATTATGTAACTCCCTTCTCCAACAGTGAGGATCCTGGGTCCATTAGCCTCACTATATGTAATCATTTGCTCAGTCGTAGAATGGACAAAAGTGATGTTAGAATTACAAACCCACGCCACTGCAAAAACAAACTAACATCAGCCAAAATTAAGGCTGTTGAGGTAGAAATAATCAGATAAAAATTTATTGGGGCTGGGCCCAGTGGCTCAGCCTATAATCCCAGCACTTTGGGAGGCTGAAGCAAGTGGATTGCCTGAGCCCGTGGGTTCAAGACCAGCCCAGGCAACTTGGCGAGACCTCATCTCTACAATAAATAAAAAATTAGCTGGAAGTAGTAGTGTGTGCCTTGCAATTTATATAGATTTTTGAGAGTTGCAACTACTAATCAACAATATGTGGCACTGAATAATGTTTTACTTTGTAATAGGCTCTGTTAACTCCCTTACTCTATGGCAAGCTTAATCAACTCCTCGGTTTGGTGTTACTGATAACACTGCGGGTTACCTTTTGGTAGCCAGCGCCAGGAAATGTGGACCATAAATGTCACTGTTAACAAAATGAGGCTGTAACTTGAGTTCTATACAATGCTCTGTTGATCACATAGTCTACATATAGGTAGGTACCAGCAACCCTAAACTTATAAAAACGGATGGTGGAACCTAAGGTGTGAGCAAACTTATTTCAGAAATGCCAGAAGCCAGGTTCTGCTCCCTGAACGTGAATTCAGAAATAAACTTCTTTCTGCCAGTTCCCTGCCTCTTGATTTTATTGGCATCGAGAGATAGCAGCTGAGAGACTGTAACAAAGGAATGAAGGTCTCATATCAGTGCTGTCCTCATCCTTGGAGGGTCAGTACAATACAGAGGTGACGGTCATTGGATACAGATTAGAGCATGCAGGATGAAACACACTATGAGCCGGGCTCGGTGGCTCAGCCTGTAATCCTGTGCCTTTGGGAGGCTGAGGTGAGTGGATTGCCTGAGCCCACGGGTTTGAGACATGCCTTGGCAGCGAGACCACATCTCTACAATAAATCAAAAAAATCAGCCGGGCGTTCCACATTAAAAAAAATATCAGTATGTCAACAATCTGTGGAACTCATGATAAGATCTGAGGGACTCCCGGTAAGATTCTTCCGGGACAGGGCGTAAGCCATGAATCGCCAGACTTCCCCCAGGTGGTTATTTAGGAAGCCTGACCAAGGTGATCTTAGGCTATCACCAACCAGAGCTCAAGGTTTGTTTAAAGTCCTGCCAGTCTTAAGCAGTGCCTGGGGCCAAGACTGTGCTCCTGAGTCACTCTGTGAGTGTTTTATCTCCCCATCTGCTATGGGGCTGTTGCTTATGTGAAAGGCAGTTTAGTCCATTTGTTTGTATTTTTTCTTTTGTTTTTTGAGTCAGTCTTACTCTGTCGCCCAGGCTGGAGAGTAATGGCATGCTCACGGCCAGCCCAGTGATGACCTGTTGGGCTCCAGGGATCCTTCTGCCTTAGCCTTCTAAGTATCTGGAACTATAGGCACTGTAGCAGGAAAAATAGAGAGATCGTGACACCGAGACTATTATAGGAAGT
>NW_007233272.1:0-6776 GCF_000164805.1 Carlito syrichta | reverse complement strand
TTATCAAGAAGGGGTGCTGGATTTTATCAGAAGCTTTTTCTGCATCTAATGATAAAATCATGTGGTTTTTGTTTTGACATCTGTTGATGTATTTAATTACATTTATGGTTTACGAATGTTGAACCATCCTTGCATCCCAGGAATGAAGCCTACCTGGTCATAATGGATGATTTTGAGATGTGTTGTTGAATCCAGTTTGCTAGGATCTTGTTGAGAATTTTAGCATCTATGTTCATCAAAGATATTGGCCTGTAGTTCTCTTTTTTTGTTGGATCATTACCTGGCTTGGGTATCAATGTGATGTTAGCTTCATAAAATGATTTGGGGAAGGATCCATCTTTCTCAATCGCCATAAATAGCTTCAGTAGGATTGGAATCAGTTCCTCCTTAAATGTCTTGTAGAATTCCGCTGGTTAGCCATCTGGTCCAGGGTTTTTATTTGTGGTTAGTTTTCTTATTACATAGTCAATTTCCTTGATTTTTATTGGTCTATTTAGGGTCTCAATTTCTTCTTGTTTCAACCTAGATAGTTTGTGTGATGACAGAAAGTCCTCCATTTCCTTGAGGTTTTCAAGTTTGTTTCCATACAAGTGTACATAGTAGTCTCTGATGATCTTTTGTATTTCTTCAGGGTCAGATGTGACTTCATCTTTTGTGTTTCTGATTGTACTTATTTGGGTTTTTTCTTTCTTTTTCTTGGTCAGTCTAGCTAGAGGACCATCGATCTTGTTTATCCTTTTGAAGAACCAGCTTTTTGTTTCATTGATTTTTTGTATTGTCTTTTTGTCTTCTATGTCCTGAATTTGGGCTTTTATTTTGCTGTTCTGGATTCTTCTGATGAAATTAGGGGCTTTTGTGATCTTGCTTTTGCAGCTTTCTTAGGTGGCTTGTTAGGTTGTTAATTTGTGCTCCTTCCATTTTCTTCATGTGTGTTTGTAGGGATATAAATTCCCCTCTTACTACAGCTTTTAAAGCATCTCAGAGATTTAGTACAATGTTTCTTCATTTTCATTTATTTCCAGGTATCTTTTGATCTCTGTTTTTATTTCATCTTTGACCCAGGAGTTGTTTAGCATCATGCTGTTTAGTGACCATGTCTTTGTGGGTTTTGGGGGGACCTTGTTGGTGCTAATGTTTATTTTTATTCCACTGGGGTCCGAGAAGGTGCATGGTAAAATTTTGGTCCTTTTACATTTGCTTATACTTGATTTATGGTCAACTATGTGGTCAATTGTGGAATAAGTTCCATGCGGTGATGAGTAGCATGTGTATTCTCTGGTGTTTGGATGGAGTGCTCTGTAGGTATCAGTTAAGTCTGTTTGGTCCAGAGTCACATTGAGGTTCCGGATCTCTTTCCTGATTTTTTGTCCCAATGATCTGTCTAGGGTTGTGAGTGGGGTATCAAAGTCCCCAATTATGATGGTGTTAGAGTTAATATCTTTCTTTAGTTTTCCTAGGAGTTGCTTTATAAAAGTTGGTGCACCTATGTTAGGTGCATATATGTTTAGGATAGATATTTTTTGTTGATGGAGTGAACCTTTTATCATTATGTAGTGGTCCTCTGTATCTTTTTTAGTTTTTGATAGCTTAAATGGTATTTTGTCTGAAATTAGGATCACGACTACACTTTCTTTTTTGTCCCATTCACCTGAAAATTTGTTTCCCATCCTCTTACTTTGAGTCTATGCATGTCCTTTCTTTTGAGATGGGTCTTTTGAAGGCAGTATATTGTTGCCTGGTGATATTTTATCCATTTTGCCATTCTATGTCTTTTCAGTGGTGCATTTAGTCCATTCACGTTCAGGCTAATTATAGAAATGTGAGAGTTCATCCCTATCATAGAGTTCTTATAGAGTTGTTCTTCCATTTAGTTTATTGTCTTTCTTTTGTTTTGGGGGTGGTTCATGTGTATTTTATTCTTTTTCCTGACTCTTGTGAAGAACGTTGTTCTTTTCTCCCCCTTTTCTTCTGTTTTGTACTTTCTTAAGTGTTTCATATAGAGGTGGTTTTGTGGCAGCATAAGTTCTTAGGGATTCGATATCTGGGAAAGATTTTAATTCTCTCTCACTGATTAAGCTTAATCTGGCTGGGTAGGTTATTCTTGGTTGAAATTGTTTATCTTTTAGGACTTTGAAGATAGGGCTCCAAGCTCTTCTAGCCTGCAGGGTTTCTGTAGATAAATCTGCTGCTATTCTAATTGGTTTTCCCTGGTAGGTGATCTGGCTTTTTTCTCTTTCTGTGTTTAGGATTTTTTTCTTTTATGCCTACTTTGTTTAGGCGAATTATTATGTGTCTAGGAGTTGGTTTTCTCATTTTTTGTCTTGCAAGGGTTCTCTGAATCTCTTGTGTTTAAGTTTTTGCATCATTGATTAGATAAGGGAAGTTTTCTTGAATGATCTCATGAAAAGTTTGTTCCAGTGTGTTCTCTTTCTGCCTCAGGAAGGTCAATTACTCCTAGGTTCTGTCTCTTGTAGTAATCGCTCATCTCTTGAAGGTGCTTTTCTGTCTTTTTGAGCTTGTTTTCTGTGTTTTTGAGAGTTTAGGTTAGTTCTATATTTTAGTCCTCAATCTCTGAGATTCTTTCTTCTGCTTGGGTAATTCTGCTTTCCATGCTAATCAGTTTTTTATTTATTTCATTCACAGTATTCTTTATTATTGTTATCTCAGATATCAGCTCCTTTCTAGTTTCTTCTTGAGTCTCCTCAATTCTTTTTAATCTATCCATTAATATCTTGATATCTAGGTTTGTAGTTTGAGACCAGTCATTCTGGGGGCTCTTCATTGTTTGCATTCCAAAGTCAGTTTTCTCAGTGTCTGTCCTCCCATGAGTCTGGGAGAGACCCATATTCTTCTTTTGGTTTTTCTTCATTTGTGTAGATTTTTCTCTCATCCCTTAGTGGCTAGAGTCCCTTGAGCTCTAATCACCAGCCTCTCCCCTCTGTTTTTGTTGCAGACAGCTAGTCTGCTGCCTGCGAGATCTGTGACTTGTATCTGTTCAGTGTAGGGGAGGGGCTTTGTCTCCTGTTTAACAACATCACCATGGGAACCGATGTGGAGCCTCTGATAGATGGGTGGGGTGATGCAAATCTGCCTTGAAAATGACAGAGAAGGTAGTTTTACTTTCACTTTTAGGGATGCTCATGTGGGTGTCTAGGCGGGACCAGCTGCACAGCTGGGCGCTGGATCTGGGGTGCCACCAGCAGGTTCGGGTGGAGGAGAGGGTTGGGGGTTCCCTCCTCTGGAGCTGGAAGCCTCCGATCAGCACCTTACACAAGCTCCCTTACACAATTTGCAGTCACATGCTGAGTGCCTCAGCCAGGGTGGGCCCAGGGCTCCTGATCTCCAAAACTCCAGAAGGCAGGCGGTGGCTCTGGGTCCCTCACAGGGCACTTCAGCCAGAAATGGGAATGGTATCTCTGAGGGGCAGGCACCCAGAGCCTCCCTGGGTGACCAGCAGCTTGGTGCTGGGTGCTGGTCATGATGATGTAACCAGGGAGGGAGCTGGGATCTGGGATTTGTGATTCCGCAACCGGCCAGAGTTACATATAGTGGAGCAGCCACAGCCAGGCCACAATATCTGGCCCTGCGTGGGACCAAAGGTCTGGGGGCCTCATATCAGTGCAGCTGGTGGTGGGCAGGGAGCTTCAAGAAGAAAAGCAAGAGTCTTTTGGGGAACTCACGCTCAGAGAGTCTCATGGATCCACCTATGCCATTACCATCTTCAGGAGTCTCCACCCAGAATAGCATTTTCGATGTCACCAAGCACATCAGGGTTGCAGCACTTTTAAAATTAATCCATAAAACAGTTAAAAGATTGATGCTGGGCTTTCAAGCTATCTCAGCCATTAGATGAAGCCTACTTTTGACCCCTGCATCAGAAGATGTTGAACTATTGTGATTTCCTGCATCCCTCCCACTTTCCTTCCATCTCACCACAACCATTTAGAATCTCATTGTCAGAAGAGTCATTCTCTGGTGTCTCTGGAATTTTATTCTAAGCTGTGAATACCCATTTTGTAGGTAATGGTACTGATTTTAATGGTTGTTCATGAGCAGATAATAGCAATCACTGGTCCATGAATGAGATGATTCCCATGGATAAGATATCATGCCATTCATTTTAAGTCACAGTGTAATTTCAGAGAGATCAAAATCTGTGGGCAAAATGGGCAGCTTACAATCATAAAAGACAGTCTCTCTTATTGAGTAGATGACTTTAAAACATCGAGGAATTCGTATAGATACATTTCACATCACACTTCTGACACCTTAAATCCCTCTTCCATAAAGACAATGTCACCCATGAGGAGAAAATGTTCCCACTAGACACCAAGCAGTAGCTGTGTCTACTGATGCCCTAAGTACAGAGAGTAGACAGAAAAAGTCACTAGAGCATATCAACAAAAGACAATCACTTTCAGGTAAGAAAGACACATGAGAACTACATGATATGTTTATTAGGCTGCAAGATTCCTCGCTGCACATCTAACAATGAATGACAGCTGTTGATTTTATTGATGGGCAGCTGACCAAGAAGACAAACACCTCTCTAGGAGAATTTAATTGAATTCAGGGAATCTATGACAAGATGTTGGAAGCACTAGAGTCAAAATGATGAGACAGTACAGCCCAGCGATCAGGACGCGACTCCCACCTGGGTGCTGGATCCAGGGGCCACAGGAGCCATGGTCAGTGATGGAATTGCCACCCTCTCAGCTGAGCAGAACAGTCCCCACCACCAGACCTGTCACCAGTGCCGCTGCCATCGGCACAGAGGAGCAGTCTCCTGCATGGCCACCACCAGAAGGGTCCTGAAAACCATAAGGCTTCCTCTCCACCGTCTTCTCAATTTCTAAGGAAACTCAAACAGCATGGGGGTCAGGAAAATACAGCTGGCCCATGTCTAGCTCCAGCACTACAGAGAAGACAGAAAGGCAAGTGAAGGGCACAAGAGCAAATATTCAACCAATTTACTTTATAAACAGCACTGAAGAAAAAGTCAGCTTTGACGAGAAACAAAGAAAACTCCAGTACATAAATAAGAATTTAAAAAGCTAATATTTACTGGGCCTTTTCTACATATGATGCACTGTTTAAGCATCTTTAAATCATCTTATCCTCACAAGTCAATGTAATTGATATTAGATGTATTCCAATGAGGAAACAAAGAGACATTAAGAAAGTGCTCTGCACAATCCCATTCACACTAGCCAGAAAAAATGAAATACCTCAGCATCTTCCTAACCAGAGAAGTGAAAGACCTTTACAATGAGAACTACAAAACACTGCTCAAAGAAAACAAAGATGACACAAACAAATGGAAAAATATTCCATGCTCATGGATAGGAAGAATCAACATTGTTAAAATGTCCATTCTACCAAAGACAATCTACAGATTCAATGCAAATCCAATTAAGTTGCCAACATCATTTTTCTCAGACCTGGAAATGACAATACAGAAATTCATATGGAAACAAAAACAACCACAAATAGCCAAAACAATCCTTAGCAAAGGAAACCAAGCAAAAGGCATCGCACTTCCAGACTTCAAGCTTTACTATAAGGCTACAGTAATCAAAACAGCCTGATATTGGTACAAGAACAGGCATATAGACCAGAGGAACAGGATAGAGATTCCAGAAGCAAAGCCTCAATTTCTCAACCAACTCATTTTTGACAAAGCCTCCACCAACAACAACTGGTGAGAGGAGAGCCTATTCAGTAAATGGTGCTGAGAAAACTGACTGACTACATGTAGAAGACTGAAACAGGACCCCTATTTATCATCATACATAAAAAATTAACTCTAAATGGATCAAAGACCTAAACATAAAACCTCAAACTATACAAACCTTAGAAAATGCAGCAAATTGGAACTGGCAACCAATTCCTATCCAGAACCCTAAATGCCCGTACCTTAAGAAATAAGATAGACAAGTGGGACCTCATCAAACTTAAAAGTTTCTGTAAAGCAAAAGAAACCATCAGGAGAGCAGGGAGACAGCCCACAGAATGGGGAAAATATTTGCCAACTGTATATCTGACAAAGGACTAACATCTAGAATCTACAAGGAACTCAAACGGACCAAAAGGAAAAAAACAGCCCCATTATAAAGTGGACAGAAGACATGAATAGACACTTCTCAAAAGAAGATATACGGGCAGCCAACAGACACATGAAAAAGTGCTCAGTCTCACTCATCATCAGAGAAATGCAAATCAAAAAAATCATTGCGATACTACCTAACAATGGCCATCGTTAATAAAACAAACAACAACAGATGCTGGTGAGGATGTGGAGAAAAAGGAACGCTTCTACAGTGTTGGTGGGAATGCAAACTGGAGCAACCTCTTTGGAAGACAGTGTGGTGATTTCTGAAAGTACGAGAAATTGACCTTCCATATTGACCTCCCAGCAATTCCCCTATTGGGAATATAACCGGAGGAACTCAAATTATTCTACAAAGAAGATATCTGCACACATATGTTTATTGCAGCTCTATTCACAACAGCAAAAGCATGGAACCAACCATGTTGCCCATCGAAGCTGGACTGGATTAAACAAATGTGGCATATAGACACAATGAAATATTATGCGGCCATAAAGGACAAACATATGAACTTTGCAGCAACTTGGATGGATTTAGAGTCGATCATACTCAGTGATCTGTCATCGAAGCAAATAACACAGTACCATATGTTCTCACTCATAAATGGACCTTGAACAATTCTAATACTATAAGAAAGCAATTGGCAGGAGTGGGAAAGGAGGGGAA
>NW_007233271.1:0-22891 GCF_000164805.1 Carlito syrichta | reverse complement strand
CCTTTCATCTCCATTCCATTCCTCTACATTCCTCTCCATTTCTATCGATTCCATTCCATTATTCAATTCCACTCCATTCCATTCCATTCCTCTCCATTCCATACCATCCATTCCATTCCTCTCCATTCCCTTTCATTCCTCTGCATTTCATTGCAATCCATTCTATTCCATTCCATTCCTCTCCATTCGAGTACATTCCATTCCATTTCTGTGCTTTCTAGTCCATTCCTTTCCACTCCATGCCATTTCATTTCATTGGACTCCCTCCATTCCTTTCCATTCCTCTCTATTCCATTCCTCTCAATTTTTCTGCATTCCATTCCATTCTTTTCTATTCATTTCCATTCCATTCTTCTCTATCCCATTCCTCTCTATTCCCTCCCTTTCATTGCATTCCATTCCTCTCCATTCCATTCCATTCCATTCCTCTCCATTCTATTGCTTTCCATTGCATTCCCATCCATTACTCTCAATTTATTTCCATTATATCCCATTCCTCTCCTTTCCATTCCACTCCTCTGTCATCCATACCATTCCATTGCAGTCCATTCCTTTCCATTCCATTCCTCTCCATTCGTCAGCATTCCTTTCCTCTCCTTCCCTCTCTATTCCATTCCTTCCCATTCCATAATATTCCCCTCCATTTCCATTCATCTACTTTGAATTCCATTCCATTCCTATTCATTCTATTGCATTCCTTTCGTGTCCATTCCATTCCATACCATTACATTCAATTCCATTCCATTCCATTCAAATCCTTTCCATTCCATTCCATTATACTCCACTCCTTTCAATTCCAGTTCATTCTCTCCCATTCTATGCCTTTCCTATCCATTCCATTCCATTCCATTCCATTCCGTTCCTCTGCATTTCAAACCATTCCCTTGCAATCCATGCCATTCCATTGCATTTGTATCCTTTCATCTGCATTCCATTCTTCTCCTTCCTTCTCCATTCTATTGCTTTCCTCTCCATTTACATTCAGCTACATTCAATTCCATTCTATTCCTCTCGATTCCATTCCTCTACATTCCATTTCATTCCATTATTTTATGTCCATTCCAATCCATTCAAGCCCACTCCATTCCATTCCATTCTATTCAATTCCATTCCATTCCTATCTATTCCCTTCCATACCATTCAATTCCATTCCACTCCACTCCTTTCCATTCCACTTCATTCCATTCTTTCTATGCCATTCCTCTCCATTCCATTCCATTCCTCTCCACATCTCCCCATTTTAATCCATTCCATTCTATTCCATTCCATTCGATTACTCTCAATGCCATTCCATTCCAATCAATTCTATTCTATTCCACTTCATTCAATTCCATTCCATTACGTTCCTCTGCATTCTATTCCATTCCTCTGCATTCCACTCCACTCCGTTAAATGCCATTCCACTCCTTTCCATTCCATTCCTCTCCATTCCATTCCATTCCATTCCAATCCTCCCCATGGTATTGCATTCCATTCCAATCCATTCCATTTCATTCCTCTCTAGTCCATTTCATTCAACTTCATTGTATCCCATTCTATGCCATTCCTCTCCATTCATTTTCATTCCACTCCATTCCGTTCCGTTCCATTCCATTTCTTTCCCCTCAATTCCATTCCTCTTATTTCCATTCCCTTCCATTCCATTCCATTACTTTCCATTCCAATCCTCTCCATTGCTATCCATTCTGTTCAATTCCATTCCACTCCAGTCCATTTCATTCAACTTCATTCCTTCCCATTCTATGCCATTTCTCTCCATTCCATTCCATTCCCTACCCCCTCATTACTTTCTATCACATTCCTCTCCATTCCATTCATTTCCTGTGCATGACACTCCATTCCATTCTATTCCATTCCACTCCATTCTATTCTTTCCATTCCTTTCCTCTCTATTCCATTCCTCTGAATTATATTCCATTCCACTCCATCCCATTTCATATCCCTCCTTTCCCATCCTCTCCATTTGATTCCATTCCATTCCTGTCCATTCCATTCTATTCCATTCCATTGCTTTTCATTATGTTCCCTTCCATTCCTTTCCACTCCATTCCATTCTATTCCATTCCTCGCCATTCTGATTCAACCTTTACATTCCATTTCATTTCATTGGACTTCCTCCATTCCATTCCATTCCTTTACTTTCGCCTGCATTCCATTCCATTCTATTCCTCTCCATTCCATTCCATATCATCCTATTCCTCTCCATCGATTCCATTTCCATTCAATGCCATTCCACTCCATTCCATTCCAATCCATTCCATTCCACTCCATTCCATTATATTCCTCTTCTTTCCTTTGCCTTCCATTCGATTCCATTCCATTCCATAACAATTGTCTCCATTGCATTCCACTCCGTTCGATTCCATTCCACTCCAGTCCATTTCAATCAACTTCATTCCTTCCCATTCTATGCCATTCCTCTCCATTGCATTCCATTCCATTAATCCCCATTACATTCCATCCCATTCCTCTCCATTCCATCCCATTCCTCTGCATGACACTCCATTCCATTCCAATAGTTTCCATTCCATTCCATTCCATTCCTCTCCTTTGATCTCCAATCAAATCCTCTAGATTCCTATCCATTCCTATCTAATCCATTCCATTCCATTCCATTCCATTCCTCTCCATTCAATTCCGTTCCATTCCATTCTTATCCATTCCTCTCCCTTCCATACCATTGCACCCATTCCTCTCATTCCATTCCATTTCTCTGCATCCCACACCATTCCATTGCAATCCATTCCACTCCATTTCATTCCTCTCCATTCCTTTCCATTCCATTCCATTCCTTTCCTGACCATTTCATTCCACTCCATTGCATTCCATTCCTCTCCAATCCTTTCTATTTCATTCCCTACCATTCCTTTCCATTCCATTCCATTTCATTCCATTAAATTTCATGTCACTCCACTTCATTCCATTCCATTCCATTCCATTCCATTCCATTCCATTCCTCTCCTTTCAATTCCAATCCTCTCCCTTCCATTCCATTCCATTCCATTCCATTTCCTTCCACTCCATTCCATTCCCTTCTATTCTATTCCATTCATTTCCATTCCATTCTTATACATTCCTTTCTACTCCACTCCATTCCATTCCACTCCAATCCATTCCATTCCATTCCTGTTCATTCCATTTCATTCTATTTCATCGCATTCTATTCCTTCCCATTTCATTCCATTCCTCTCCTTTCCTCTCCTTTCAATTTCTCTCAATTCCCCTCCATTCCACTCCATTCTATTCCTCTCCATTCCATTTCTCTCTATTCAATTCCTCTCTATTATATTCCATTCTATTCCACTGCATACCTCTCCTTTCCTATCCTCTCCATTTCATTCCATTCCATTCCTGTCTATTACATTCTATTTCATTCCATTCCATTCCCTTCCATTTTTATCTATTCCATTCCTCTGTGTTCCATTTCACTCTATTCCATTTCTTCCCATTCCGATCCGTTCCATTACCTTCTATTCCATTTTATTCGAATCCCCTCCATTCCATTACACTCTATTCCATTCCTTTCCTTTCATCTCCATTCCGTTCCATTCCATTCCTCTCCTTTCGATTCCATTACTATCCACTCCATTTCATTCCTCTCCATTTCATTCCATTCCATTCCATTCAATTCTTCTCCTTTCCATTCTTTTCCTCTCCATTTATTTCCTTTTCATTTCATTCCATTCCATACCTCTCCATTCCATTCATTTCCATTGCATTCCGTTCCTCTCCATTCCATTCCATTCCTCTCCATTACTCTCTATTCCATTACTATCAATTCTTCTGCATTCCATTCCATTTCTTTCTATTCATTTCCATTCCATTCTTCTCTATCCCATTCCTCTTTATTCACTCACATTTCATTTCATTCCATTCCTCTCCATTCCATTCCATTCCATTCCTCTCCATTCCATTGCATTCCATTGCATTCCAGTGCATTCCCTTCCATTCCTCTCAATTAATTTCCATTATATCCCATTCCTCTACATTCCATTCCATTTCATTCCATTGCAATCCCTTCCTTTCCATTCCATTCCACTCCATACGTCTTCATTCCTTTCCTCTCCTTTCTTCTCCATTCCATCCCTTTCCATTCCATAGTATTCCCCTCCATTTCCATTCATCTACATTCCATTCCATTCCATTCCTATCAATTCCATTCCATTCCTTTCGTGTCCATTCCATACCATTACATTCAGTTCCATTCCATTCCATTCCAATCCTTTCCATTCCATTATACTCCACTCCATTCAATTTCAGTTCATTCTCTCCCATTCTATGCCTCTCCTCTCCACTCCATTCCATTCCATTCCGTTCTTCTGCATTTCACACCATTCCATTGCAATCCATGCCATTCCATTCCATTCGTCTCCATTCGTCTGCATTCCATTCCTTTCCTTTCTGCTCCATTCTATTGCTTTCCTCTCCATTTACATTCATCTACATTCAATTCCATTCTATTCCTCTCCATTCCATTCATTCCTCTACATTCCATTCCATTCCATTATTTCATGTCCTTTCCATTCCATTCCAGTCCATTCCATTCCATTCTATTCCATTCCATTCCATTCCATTCCATTCCTATCCATTCCATTCCATACCATTCAATTCCATTCCACTCCACCTCTTTCTATCCCTCTTCATTCCATTCCATTCTATGCCATTCCGCTCCATTCCATTCCTCTCCACATCTCCCCTTTTTATCCATTCCGTTCCATTCCATTCCATTGATTACTCTCAATTCCATTCCATTCCAATCCATTCTATTCTATTCCTCTTTATTCAATTCTATTCTCTCTTTCCTCTTCATTCTATTCCATTCCTCTGCATTCCACTCCACTCCATTCCATTCCATTCCACTCCCTTCCATTCCATTCCTCTCCATTCCATTCCTTTCCATTCCATTCCACTCTTGTTCATTTCATTCAACTTCATTGTATCCCATTCTATGCCATTCCTCTCCATTCAATTTCATTCCACTCCATTCCATTCCATTCCATTCCTTTCCACTCCATTCCATTCCTCTTCTTTCCATTCCCTTCCATTCCATTCCATTACATTCCATTCCAATCCTCTGCTGCTATCCATTCTGTTTAATTCCTTTCCACTCCAGTCCATTTCATTCAACTTCATTCCTTCCCTTTCTACGCCATTCCTCTCCATTCCATTCTATACCCCTTCATTACATTCTACCCATTCCTCTCCATTCCATTCATTTCCTCTGCATGACAATCCATTCCATTCCATTCCACTCCATTCTATTCCTTTCCATTCCTTTTCTCTCTATTCCATTCCTCTCTATTATATTCCATTCCATTCCATTCCATATCCCTCCTTTATATCCTCTCCATTTGATTCCATTTTATTCCTGTTCATTCCATTCTATTCCATTCCATTCCATTGCCGTCCTTTATGTTCCATTCCATTCCTCTCCACTCCATTCCATTCTATTCCATTCCTCGCCATTCTGATACAACTTTTATCTTCCATTCTATTTCATTGGACTCTCTCCATTCCATTCCCTTCCATTTCATTCCATTCCATTCCTTTACTTTTGCCTCCATTCCATTCCATTCATCTCCTTACCATTCCATTACTCTCCATTCCATTCCATTCCTCTCCATTCCACTTCATTCCATTCCATTCCAATCCTCTGCATTCCATTTCAATCCATTCTATTCCATTCCATTCCATTCCTTTCCTGTCATTTCCATTCAATTCCATTCCACTCCATTCCTTTCCATTCCATTCATTTCCCTTCCTTTACATTCCATTCCATCCATTCCATTACATTCCTCTTCTTTCCATTCCTTTCCATTCGATTCCATTCCATTCCACTCCAATCCATTTCATTCAACTTCATTCCATCCCATTATGTTCCATACCTCTCCATTCCATTTCATTCCATTAATCACCATTACATTCCATCCCATTCCTCTCCATTCTATTCCATTTGTATTCAATTCCATTCCACTCCATTCCTTTCCATTTATTCCACTCCATTCCATTACATTCCTCTTCTTTTCATTGCTTTCCATTCGATTCCATTCATTTCCATACAAATCCTCTCTATTGCATTCCACTCTGTTCAATTTCATTCCACTCCAGTCTGTTTCAACCAACTCCATTCCTTCCCATTCTATGCCATTCCTCTCCATTTCATTCCATTCCATTAATCCCCATTACATTCCATCCCATTTCTCTCCATTCCATTCCATTCCTCTGCATGACACTCCATTCCACTCCAATAGTTTATATTCCATTACATTCCATTCCTCTCCTTTCATCTCCATTCGAATTCTCTACATTCCTCTCCATTCCTATCGAATCCATTCCATTCAATTCCACTCCTTTCAATTCCCTTCCATTCCATTCCTCATCTTTCCATACCATTCCACCCATTCCTCTGCATTTCATTCCATTCCTCTGCATTCCACACCATTCCATTGCAATCCATTCCACTCCATTCCTTTACATTCCTCTTCTTTCCATTGCCTTCCATTCGATTCCATTCCATTCCATTCCAATCCTCTCCATTGCATTCCACTCTGTTCGATTTCATTCCACTCCAGTCTATTTTAATCAACTTCATTCCTTCCCATTCTATGCCATTCCTCTCCATTGCATTCCATTCCATTAATCCCCATTAAATTTCATCCCATTCCTCTCCATTTCAATTCCATTTCTCTGCATGACACTCCATTCCATTCCAATAGTTTATATTCCATTACATTCCATTCCTCTCCTTTCATCTCCATTCGAATCTTCTACATTCCTCTCCACTCCTATCGAATCCATTCCATTCAATTCCACTCCTTTCAATCCCCTTCCATTCCATTCTATTCCATTCCTCTCCTTTCCATACCATTCCATCCATTCCTCTGCATTCCATTCCATTCCTCTGCATTCCACACCATTCCATTGCAATCCATTCCACTCCATTTCATTCCATTCCATTCCTTTCCATTCCTTTCGTGTCCATTTCATTCCACTCCATTCCATTCAATTCCTCTTCAATCCATTTCTTACCATTCATTTCCATTCCATTCCATTAAATTTCATGCCACTCCACTTCATTCCATTCCATTCAATTCCATTCCATTCCATCCCATTCCTCTCCTTTCCATTCCATTCCTCCCCATTCCATTTCATTCCTCTCCATTCCATTTCCTTCCCTTCCATTTAGCTAATTTCCATTACATTCAGTTCATTTCCATTCGATTCTTATACATTCCTTTCCACTCCACTCCATTCCATTCCACTCCATTCCTTTCCATTCCATTACTCTCCATTCCACTTTATTCTATTCCATCGCATCTATTCCTTCCCATTCCATTCCTTTCCTCTCCTTTCCTCTCCATTCAATTTCTCTCAATTCCCCAACATTCCACTCAATTCTATTCCTCTCCATTCCATTCCCCTGTATTCAATTCCTCTCTATTATATTCCATTCCATTCCGTTGCATACCTCTCCTTTCCTGTTCTCTACATTTCATTCCATTCCATTCCTGTCTATTCCATTCTATTTCATTCCATTCCATTCACTTCCATTTTTATCTATTCCATTCCTCTCTGCTCCATTTCACTCTATGCCATTCTTCGCCATTCCGATTCATTCCATTCCATTACATTCTATTCCATTTCATTTAAATCCCCTCCATTCCATTACAATCTATTCAATTCCTTTCCTTTCATCTCCATTCCGTTCCATTCCATTCCTCTCCTTTCCATTCCATTACTCCCCACTCCATTCCATTCATGTCCCTTCCACTCCATTCCATTCCATTCAATTCTTCTCCTTTCCATTCCTTTCCTCTCCATTCCATTCCATTCCATACCTCTTCATTCCATTCCATTCAATTCCATTCCTCTCCATTCCTCGCTATTTCATTACTCTCAATTTTTCTGCATTCCATCCCATTCCTTTCTATTAACTTCCATTCCATTCTTCTCTATCCCATTCCTCTCTATTCCCTCCCTTTCATTGCATTCCATTCCTCTCCATTCCATTGCATTCCATTCCCTTCCTCTCCATTCTATTGCTTTCCATTGTATTCCCATCCATTCCTCTCAATTTATTTCCATTATATCCCATTCCTCTCCATTCCATTCCACTCCTCTGTCATCCATACGATTCCATTGCCGTCCATTTCTTTCCATTCCATTCCTCTCCATTCGTCAGCATTTCTTTCCTCTCCTTCCCTCTCCATTCCATTCCCTTCCATTCCATAGTATTCCACTCCATTTCCATTCATCTACATTCCATTCCATTCCATTCCTATCCATTCCATTGCATTCCTTTCGTTTCCATTCCATTCCATACCATTACATTCAATTCCATTCCTTTCCATTCCAATCCTTTCCATTCCATTCCATTCCAATATACTACACTCCATTCAATTCCAGTTCATTTCTCCCATTCTATGCCTTTCCTCTCCATTCCATTCCATTCCTCTGCATTTCCCTCCATTCCATTGCAATCCATGCCAATCCATTCCATTCGTCTCCATTCGTCTGCATTCCATTCCTCTCCTTCCCTCTTCTTTCTATTGCTTTCCTCTCCATTTACATTCATCTACATTCAATTCCATTCCATTCC
Source organism: Carlito syrichta (assembly GCF_000164805.1). Taxonomy (NCBI): domain Eukaryota; kingdom Metazoa; phylum Chordata; class Mammalia; order Primates; family Tarsiidae; genus Carlito; species Carlito syrichta. The sequence goes on along the minus strand of NW_007233271.1, from coordinate 14,292 downwards.
TTTCCATTCCATTCCATTCCTCTATATTCCATTCCATTCCATTATTTCATGTCCATTCCATTCCAGTTTACTCCATTCCATTCCATTCCATTCAATTCCATTCCAATCCTATCCATTCCATTCCTTACCATTCAATTCCATTCCACTCCACTCCTTTCCATTCCACCTTCATTCCATTCCATTCTATGCCATTCGTCTCCATTCCATTCCATTCCTCTCCACATCTCCCCATTTTAATCCATTCCATTCCATTTCATTGGATTACTCTCAATTCCATTCCATTCTAATCCATTCTATTCTATTCCTCATTATTCATTTCCATTCCATCCCGTTCCTCTGCATTCTATTCCATTCCTCTGCATTCCACTCCACTCCATTCCATTCCATTCCATTCCATTTCTTTCCATTCCATTCCTCTGCATTCCATTCCAATCCTCTCCATGGCATTGCATTGCATTCCATTCCTCTCTAGTTCATTTCATTCAACTTCATTGTATCCCATTCTATGCCAATACTCTCCATTCAATTTCATTCCACTCAATTCCGTTCCTTTCCATTCCATTCCTTACCACTCCACTGCATTCCTCTTCTTTCCATTCCCTTCCATTCCATTCCATTACTTTCCATTCCAATACTTTCCATTGCTATCCATTCTGTTCAATTCTCTTCCACTCCAGTCTATTTCATTCAACTTCCTACCTTCCCATTCTATGCCACTCCTCTCTATTCCAATCCATTCCATTCCCCCTCATTACATTCTATCCCATTCCTCTATATTCCATTCATTTCCTCTAAATGCCAGTCAATTCCATTCCACTCCATTCTATTCATTTCCATTCCTCTCCTCTCTATTCCCTTCCTCTCTATTATATTCCATTCCATTCCATATAGCTCCTTTCCCATTCTCTCCATTTGATTCCATTCCATTCCTATCCATTCCATTCTATTCCATTCCATTCCATTGCCTTCCATTATGTTCCATTCCATTCCTCTCCACTCCATTCCATTCTATTCCATTCCTCACCATTCTGATTCAACCTTTCCATTCCATTCCATTTCATTTGACTCCCTCCATTCCATTCCATTTCTTTACTTTCGTCTCCATTCCATTCCATCCCATTCCTCTCCATTCCATTTCATTCTATTCCATTGCATTCTATTCCTTCCCATTCCATTCCATTCCTCTCCTTACCTCTCCATTCAATTTCTGTCAATTCCCCTCCATTCCACTACATTCTATTCCTCTCCATTCCATTCCTTTCTATTCAATTCCTCTCTATTATATTCCATTCCATTCCATTGCATTCCTCTCCTTTCCTATCCTCTACATTTCATTCCATTCCATTCCTGTCTATTCCATTATATTTCATTCCATTCCATTCCCTTCTATTTTTATCTAATTCATTCCTCTCTGCTCCATTTCACTCTATTCCATTCCTTGCCATTCTTATCTATTTCATTACATTCTATTCCTGTCATTTCCATTCAATTCCATTCCACTCCATTCCTTTCTGTTCCATTCCCTTCCATTCCATTCCATTCCATTCCACTCCATTCCTTTACATTCCTCTTCTTTCCATTCCCTTTCATTTGATTCCATTCCATTCCATTCTAATCCTCTACATTGAATTCCACTCCATTCGATTCCATTCCATTCCAGTAAATTTCATTCAACTTCATTACTTCCCATTCCATTAATCCCCATTACATTCCATCCCATTCCTCTCCATTCCATTCCATTTCCATCCAACTCTATTCCACTCCATTCCTTTCCATTCCATTCAACTCCATTCCATTCCTCTTCTTTCCATTCCCTTCCATTACATTCCATTCTAGTCCTCTCTACTGCATTCCACTCAGTTCGATTCCATTCCACTCCAGTCCATTTCATTCAGCTTCATTCCTTCCCATTCTATGCCATTCCTCTCCATTGCATTCCACTCCATTAATCTCCATTACTTTCCATCCCATTCCTCTCCATTCCATTCCATTCCTCTGCATGACACTCCATTCCAGTCCAATTCTTTCCATTGAATTCCTCTACTTTCATCTCCATTCAAACCCTCTACATTCCTGCCATTCCTATCGAATCCATTCCATTCCATTCCACTCCATTCAAATTCGTTCCATTCCATTCTATTCCATTTCTCTCCATTCCATACCTTTCCATTCCATTCCACTGCACTCCATTTCATTCAACTTCATTTCATCCCTTTCTATACCAGTCCTCTCAATTCCATTCCTTTCCATTCCATTCCTACCCTTTACATCTACCCCGTTCCTCTCCAATCCATTCCATCCCTCTGCATGTCTCTTCACTCCATTCCAATCCTTTCCATTCTATTCCATTCCTCTCCCTTCATCTCCATTCGATTCCTCTACATTCCTCTCCATTCCTATCGATTCCATTCCATTTCATTCCATTTCACTCCATTACATTCCGTTCCATTCCATTCTATTCCATACCTCTCCATTCCATTCGATTCCATCCCATTCCTCTCCATTCCATTCCGTTTCTCTTCATTCCATAAAATTCCATTGCAATCCATTCCATACCGTTCCTCTACATTCCTCTCCATTCCATTCCAATCCATTCCTTTCCTGTCCATTCCATTCCATTCCACTCCATTCCATTCGGTTCCATTCCAGTCCATTCCTCTCCAGTCCAGTCCATTCCATTCCTTTCCATTCCTTACCCTTCTGTTCCATTCTATTCCATTCCATTTCATTCCACTCCACTTCATTCCATTCCATTCAATTCCATTCCATTAAATCCCATTCCTCTTCATTCCATTTCATTCCTCTCCATTCCATTCCATTCCTCTCCATTCCATTCCCTACCCTTCTATTCCCTTCATTTCCAATCCATTCTTCTACATTCCTTTCCACTCCACTGCATTCCTTTCTACTCCATTCCATTCCATTGCAGTCCATTCCATTACTCTCCATTCCACCTCATTCCATTCCATCTCATTCTATTCCTCCCCATTCCATTCCATTCCTCTCCTTTTCATTCCTCTCAATTCTTCTCCATTCCATTCCATTCCACACCACTCTATTCCTCTGTATTCCATTCCTCTCTATTCAATTCCTCTCTATTATATTCCAATCCATTCCATTCCTCTCCATTCCATTCCATTACATTCTTCTCTTTTCCATTCCATTCCTCTCCATTCCATTCCATTCCATTTCATTCCATTCCATACATATCCATTCCATTCTATTCCATTGCATTCCGTTCCTCTAAATTCCATTCCATTCCTTGCCATTCCTCTCCATTCCATTACACTCAATTCTTCTCAATTCAATTCCATTCCTTTATATTCCTTTCCATTCCATTCCTCTCTATCCCATTCCTCTCTACTCCCTTCAATTTCATTTCATTCTATTCCGCTGCATTCCATTCCCCTCCATTCCATTCCTTTCCATTCAATTCCATTCCATTCCTCTACATTCTATTGATTTCCATTGCATTCCCTTCCATTCCTCTCAATTTATTTCCATTATATTCCATTCCTCTCCATTCCATTCCATTCCTCTCTTATCCATACCATTCCATTGCAGTTCATTACTTTCCATTCCATTCCTCTCCATTCGTCTGCATTCCTTTCCTCTCCTTCCCTCTCCATTCCATTCCTTTCCAATCCATAGTATTCCCCTCCATTTCCATTCATCTACATTCCATTCAATTCTTTTCTATCCATGCCATTCCATTCCTTTCCTGTCCATTCCATTCCATACCATTACATTCAATTCCATTCTTTCCATTCCATTCCGTTCCATTCCATTATACTCCACTCTATTCAATTCCAGTTCATTCTCTCCCATTCTATGCCTTCCCTCTCCATTCCATTCCATTCTGTTCCTCTGCATTTCACACCATTCCATTGCAATCTATGCCATTCCATTCCTTTTTTCTCCATTCGTTTGCATTCCATTCCACTCCTTCCCTCTCCATTCTATTGATTTCCTCTCCATTTACATTCATCTACATTCAATTCCATTCCATTCCGCTCCATTCCATTCCATTCCATTCCTCTACATTCCATTCCATTCCTCTGCATTTCACACATTCCATTGCAATCCATTCCATTCCATTTCTTTCCTCTCCATTCCTCTCCATTCCATTCCATTACATTCTTCTCTTTTCCATTCCATTCCATTCCATTACTCTTCCTTACATTCCATTACTCTCCATTCCCCTCCATTCCATTCCCTTCCTCTCCATTCCCTTCCCTTCCATTCTTCTCTTTTCCATTCCATTCCTCTCCATTCCATCCCTTATTTCCACTCTTCTTCATTCCATTCCATTCCATTCCAATCCTCTCCACTGCATTCCACACCATTCCATTGCATTCCACACCTCTCCATTTTATTCAACTTCATCCCATCCCATTGTATACCACTTCTCTCCATTCCATCTCATTCCACTCCTTTCCTCTCCATTTCAGTCCATTGCATTGCATTGCTGTCCTTTCCTGTTCATTCTATTGCACTCCATTCCATTCCATTCCATTCCGTTACCTCTCCAATCCTTTCCATTCCATTACTCTGCATTCATTTCCACTCCTTTCCATTCCATTCCATTCCATTCCTCTCCATTCTGTCCATTCCATTCATCTCCTTTCATCTGTATTCCATTCCAATCCATTCCAATCCATTCCAATCAATTCCATTCGATTCGATTCCATTCCTCTCCATTCCACTCCATTCCATTGCATTCCCTTTCATTCCTCTCAATTTATTTCCATTAATTCCCTTTACTCTCCATTCTATTCCATTCCTCTGCCATCCACACCATTCCATGCAATCCATTCCTTTCCATTCCATTCCACTCCATTCATCTGCATTCCTTTCCTCTCCTTCCGTCTCCATTCCATTCCTTTCCATTCCATAGCATTCCTCTCCATTTCCATTCATCTACATTCCATTCCATTCCATTCCATTCCTCTCCAATCCATTTCATTCCTTTCTTGTCCATTCCATTCCATTCCATTCCATTACACTCCATTCCATTAATTCCATTCAATTCCATTCCAATTCTTCCATTCCATTCCATTCCATTACACTTCACTCAATGAAACTTAATTCCATTCCATTCTATGCATTTCCTCTCCATTTCATTCCATTTCTTTCCATTCCTTCCCTCTGCATTCCACACCATTCCAGTGCAATCCATGCCATTCCATTCCATTCATCTCCATTCGTCTGCATTCTTTTCCTCTTCTTCCCTCTCCATTCCATTGCATTCCTCTGCATTTCCATTCCTTTCCTCTCCTTCCCTCTCCATTTCAATGCATTCCTCTCCGTTTTCATTCATATACATTCCACTCCATTCCTCTCTAGTCCGCTCCATTCCTCTCCGTTCCATTCCATTCCTCTCCATTCCATTCCAATCCATTCCATTCCATTCCTTTCATGTCAATTCCATTCCATTCCATTCTATTCCACTCCATTCCATTCTATTCCCATCCTTTCCATTCCACTCCATTCAATTCCATTCCACTCCACTCCATTACATTCCACTTCATTCCATTCCATTCTATGCCATTCCTCTCCATTTCATTCCATTCCATTCCTCTCCTTTCCATCCATTACACTTCCTTACATTCCATTCTATACCTTTCCTCTCCAGTCCATTCCTTTCCATTCCATTGCATTCCTCTCCATTTCCATTAATCTACATTCCATTGCATTCCATTCCATTCCTATCCATTTCTTTCCATTCCTCTCCATTCCAATCCATTCCTTTCCATTCCATTGCATTTCATTCCATTCCATTGCATTCCTTTCATTCCATTCCATTCCATTCCATTCCACTTCATTCCATTCCATTCCATTCCACTCCATTCTATTCCATTCAATTCCATTCCAATCCTTTCCAATCCATTCCATTGAATTCCATTCCTCTCCACTTCATTTCATTGCATTCTATGCCATTCCGGTCTATTCCATTCAATTCCTCTCCACTCCTCCACATTTTAATCCATTCCATTCCATTCCATTCCATTACTCTCCATTTCATTCCATTCTAATCCATTCTATTGCATTCCTCTCCATTCAATTCCATTCCATCATGTTCCTCTGCATGCTATCACTTTCCTCTGCATTCCCCTCCACTCCATTACATTACATTCCCCTTCTTTCCATTCTATTGCTCTCCATCCCATTCCATTCCATTCCAATCCTCTCTCTTGCATTCCTTTCCATTCCATTCCATTCCACTCTACTCCATTTCATTCAACTACTTTCCAACCCATTCTATGCCATTCTTCTCCATTCCATTCCACTCCAGTACATTCATCCCAATTCCATTCTATCCCATTCCTCTCCATTCTATTCCATTCCTCGGCATGCCACTCCTTTCCATTCCAATACTTTCCATTCCATTCCATTCCCTTCCCCTCCATTCCATTCATTTTCATTCCTTTCTTCTATATTCCTTTCCACTCCACTCCATTGCATTCTACTCCATTCCATTCCATTCCATTCCTCTCCATTTCTTTTCAAACCATTCCATCGCAGTCCATTCCTCCCCATTCCATTCTATTCCTCTCCTTTCCTCTCTATCCCATTCCTCTCAATTCCGCTCCACTCCAACCCATTCCACTCCATTCTTTTCCTTTCCATTTCATTCCTTTCTATTCAGTTCCTCTCTATTATATACCATCCCATTTCATGGCATACCTCTCCTTTCGTATCCTCTCCATTTCATTCTATTCCATTACTGTCCTTTCCATTATATTCCATTCCATTCCTTTTCTTTTTCTTCCATTCCATTCCTCTCCACTCCATTTCACTCCATTCCTTTCAATTCCTCGCCATTCTGATCCATTCCATTCCTTTGCATTTCATTCGAATCCCCTCCATTCCATTACACTGGATTCCATTCCTTTCGTTTCATCTCCATTCCATTCCATTCCAATCCTCTCCTTCCATTCCATTACTCTCCATTCCATTTCATTCCATTCCATTCTTCTTACCATTGCATTCCTTTCCAATCCATTTTTTTCCATTCCATTCCATTCCATACCTCTCCATTCCATTCCCCTCCATTCAATTCTATTCCCCTCCATTCCTCTCAATTCCAATTCTTCTCCTGTCCATTCCATTCCTTTCTATTCCTTTCCATTCTTTCCTCTTTATCCCATTTCTCTATATTCCCTTCCATTCCATTTCATTCCATTCCTCTACATTCCATTCCACTCCTTTCCTCTCCATTCCATTCCTCTCAATTCCTCTCCGCTCCATTCCATTTCACTCCATTCTATTCCTTTCCATTCCATTCCTCTCTATTATATTCCATTCCATTCCTTTCAATTCCATTCCATACCTCTCCTTTACTATCCTCTCCATTGCATTCCAATCTCTTCCTGTTCATTCCATTCTATTCTATTTCATTTTCTTCCCTTCCATTTTGGTTCCATTCCATTCCTTTCCACTGCATTCCATTACATTCTATTCCTCGCCATTCCGTTCAATTCCATTCCATTCCATTTCATTTCATTCGACTCCCCTCCATTCTATTCCATTCCTTTCCTTTCGTCTCCATTCCACTCCATTCCATTCCTCTCTCTTCCATTCCATTCCTCTCCATTCCATTCCATTACTCTCTTTTCCATTCCTTTCCATTCCATTCCAATCCTCTCCATTCCATTCCATTACATCCAGCTCCTTTCCATTCCATTCCTCTCCATTCCATTCCTTTCCATTCCATTCCTCTCCATCCCATTCCATTCTATTCCTTTCCTGTCATTTCTATTCCATTCCATTCCACTCCATTCCATTCCATTCCGTTACTTTCCATTCCATTCCACTCCACTGCATTCCTTTCCTCTCTATTCCATTCCCTTCCATTCCATTCCATTACATAACATTCCAATCCTCTCCATTGCATTCCATTCCTTTCCTTTCCATTCCACTCCACTCTATTCCATTAAACTTCAATCCATCACTTTCTATGCTATTCCTCTCAATTCCATTCCTTTCAATTCCATTCCTACCCTTTACATTCTATCCCATTCCGCTCCAATCCATTCCATTCCTCTGCATGTCTCTTCATTCCATTCCAATCCTTTCCATTCCTTTCCATTACTCTCCCTTCATCTCCATTCGATTCCTCTACATTCCTCTCCATTCCTATCGATTCCATTCCGTTCCATTCCATTCTATTCCATACAATTCCAACCCATTCCTCTCCATTCCATTCCATTCCATTCATTCCATAAAATTCCATTGCAATCCATTCCATTCCATTCCTCTCCATTCCATTCCATTTCTTTCCTGTCCATTCCATTGCATTGCACTCCATTCAATCCCATTCAATTCCATTCCACTCCATTCCATTCCATTTGATTCCATTCCAGTCCATTCCTCTCCAGTTCATTCTTTTCCATTCCATTCCTTACCATTCCGTTCCATTCCATTTCATTTCCCTCCACTTCATTCCATTCCATTCCATTCCATCCCATTCCTCTTCTTTCCATTCCTTTCCTCTCCATTCCATTCCTCTCCATTCCATTCCCTACCCTTCCATTCCCTTCTTTTCCAATCCATTCTTCTACATTCCTTTCCACTCAACTGCATTCCATTCTACTCCATTCCGTTCCATTCCATTCCATTACTCTCCATTCCACTTCATTCCATTCCATTGCATTCTCTTCCTCCCCATTCCATTCCATTCCTCTCATTTCCATTCCTCTCAATTCCTCTCCATTCCATTCCCTTCCACACCACTCTATTCCTCTGTATTCCATTTTTCTCTATTCAATTCCTCTCTATTATATTCCATTCCATTCCATTCCATTCCATTCCATTCCATTCCATTCCATTCCATACTTCGCCTTTCGTACCCTCTGCATTTCATTGCAATCCATTCCTGTCCATTCCATTCTAATCCATTCCATTCTTCCCTTGCATTTTTTCCATTCCTTTCCTCTCCACTCCATTCCACTACATTCCATTTCTCACTATTCTGATCCATTCCATTCCATTCCATTCTAATCCCTCCATTCCATTAAACTCTCTTTCATTCCTTTCCTTTCATCTCCATACCATTCCATTTCATTCCATTCTCCTCCTTTCCATTCTATTCCTCTCCATTCCATTCCATTCCATTCTTCTCCTTTCCATTTCATTCCTCTACATTCCATTCCATTCCCTTCCATTCCATTCCATCCCATTTCATTCCTTTCCTTTCATATCCATTCCATTCCATTTTATTCCTCCCCTTTCCATTTCATTATTCTCCATTCCATTCCATTCCTCTCCATTCAACTCCATTCCATTCCTTTCCATTCCTCTCCATTGCAATCCATTCTTCTCCTTTCCATTCTATTCCTCTCCATTCCATTCCTTTCCTTTCCACTCCATTCCATTCCATTCCATTCCTCTCCATTCTATTCCATTCCATTCTTCTCCTTTCCATTCCATTCCTCTACATTCCATTCCATTCCTCTCCATTCTATTCCATTCCATTCTTCTCCTTTCCATTCCATTCCTCTACATTCCATTCCATTCCTTTCCATTCCATTCTTCTCCATTCCATTTCATTTCTCTCTTTTCATCTCCATTCCATTATATTCATTTCCACCACATTCCATTCCATTCTATTCGATTCCTCTCCATTGCATTCCATTCCATCCCACACCTCTCAACACCATTCCATTTCTCTACATTCTACTCCATTTATTCCAATTCATTCCTTCCATTCCATTACTTTCAATTCCTCTACATACCATTCCATGCCTCTCCATACCATTCCATTGCTTTCCATTCCTTTCGAGTCCACTACATTCCATTCCATTGCACTCCTTTACATTCATCTCCATTCCATTCCAATTCATTCCTCTACATTCCAATCCATTCCATTCCAATCCATTCCATTCCTCTCCATTCATTGCATTCCTTTCCATTCCATTTCTCTCAATTTTTTTTTACATTGTATCCCACTCCACTCTATTCCATTCCAATCCTCTGCAATCCCCACCATTACACTACAATTCATTCCATTCCATTAGATTCAACTCCATTCATCTGCATTCCTTTTCTCTCCTTCCCTCTCCATTCCATTCCCTTCCACTCTATTGCATTCCTCTCCATTTCCATTCATCTACATTCCATTCCATTCCTTTCTACTTCATTCCATTCCATTCCTCTCCATTCCATTCCACTCTTCTCCAAACCATTCCATTCCATTTCATTCCTTTCGTGTCCATTCCTTTCCATTCCAATCCATACCATTACACTCCATTCCATTCAATTCCATTCCATTAAATTCCAATACTTTCCATTACATTCCATTTCATTACACTCAACTCCAATCCATTCCACTTCATTCCATCCAATTCCATGCCTTTCCTCTCCATTCCATTCCATTCCATTCAGTTCCTCTGCATTTCACACCATTCCATTGCAATCTATTCCATTCCATTCCATTCCTCTCTAGTCGTCTGCATTCCTTTCCTCTCCTTCCATCTTTGTTCCATTCCTTTCCATTCCATTGCATTACTCGCCATTTCCATTCCTCTCTATTCCATTCCATTCCACTCCATTCCATTCCTTTCCATTCCATTACAATCCTTTCCATTCCATTCCATTGCACTCTACTATATTCCATTCCACTTCATTCCATCCCATTTTATGCCATTCCTCTCCATTCCATTCCATTCTTCTCAACTCCTCCCCATTCCAATTCATTCAATTCCATTCCATTACTCTCCATTCCACTCTATTCTATTCCATTCCTCTCCATTCAATTCTATTCATCCCAATCCTCTTCATTCCATTCCATTTCTCTGCATTTCACGCCATTCCATTCCAATCCTTCTGTTCTATTCCATTCCTCTCCTCTCCATTCCATTCCTCTCCATTCCATTCCTTTCCTGTCAATTCCATTCCATTCCATTCCACTCCACTCCATTCCCTTCCATTCCTCTCCATTCCATTCCATTCATCTCCATTCCATTCCATTCCATTCCTTTCCTGTCAATTCCATTCCATTCCACTCCATTCCATTCCATTCCATTCCATTCCATTCCATTCCATTATACTCCTCTCCATTCCGTTCCCTTCCAATCTCTTTCCATTACATTCCATACCAATACTCTCTATTGCATTCCACTCTCTTCCATTTCATTTCATTGCACACCACTCCATTTCATTTCACTTCATACCATCCCATCCTATGCCATCCCTCTCAATTGAATTCCATTCCTTTCCATTCCTCCGCATTCCATTTTCCCATTCCTCTCTATTCCATTCCATTCCACTGCATGCAACTCCATTACATTCCAATCCTTTCCATCCCATTCAATTCCTTTCCATTCCTTTCCTTTCATCTCCATTTCAACTCAGTGTATTCCTCTCCATTCCTACCGATTCCATTCCATTCCATTCTAATCCTTTCTTCTCCATTCCACACCTTTCCATCCCATTCCTCTCCATTCCATTCCATTCTTGTGCATTCCAATGCAATCCATTTTATTCCTTCCCATTCCTCTATATTCCAGTCCTTTCCATTCCATTCCTTTGCTTTCCTGTCCATTCCTTTCCACTCCATTCCATTCCATTCCACTCCATTCCATCTCATTCGATTCCATTTCATTCAATACCACTCTAGTCCTTTCCATTCCTTACCATTCCGTTCCTTTCCATTCCATTCCATTCCACTCAACTTCATTCCTTTCCATTCCATTCAATTCCATTCCTCTCCATTCAATTCCATTCCATACCTTTGCTCTACATTCCATTCCATCTAATTTCTCTGATTCCATTCATTCCTCTGCATTCCATTCCATTACTCTCCATTCCAGTCCCTTCCCTTCCATTCCATTCATTTCCATTCCAATCTTCTACATTCCTTTCCACTCCACTCCATTCCATTCTACTCCATTCCATTCCATTCCATTCGTGTCCTTACACCTTCCTTCCATTCCATCGTATTCCATTAATTCTCTATTCCAATCTATTCCTCTCCTTTCCTCTTCATTCCATTCCTCTCAATTCCTCTCATTTCTTTTCCATTCCACTCCTTTCTAGTCCTTTCCATTCCTTTCCTCTCTATTCCATTCCTCCCTATTATATTCCATTCAATTCCATTCCATTCCATACCTCTCCTTTCCAATACTCTCCATATCATTCCATTCCATTCCTGTCCATTCCGTTCATTTTCATTTCGTTTCATTCCATTCCTCTCCATTCCATTCCATTCCTCGCCATTCCGATACTTTCCATTCCATACTATTCTATTTCATTCAACTCCCCTCCATTACATTACACTCCATTCCATTCCTCTCCTTTCCATTCCATTCCTCTCCATTTCATTCCATTATATTACATTCGTCTGCATTCATTTCCTCTCCATTGCATTCCATTCCATTCCATTCCATTCCATGCTTCTCCATTCCATCTATTCCATTCCATTCCTTTCCTTTCCATTCCATTCCAATCCATTACTCTCCATTCCAATCCATTCCTTTCCACTAGATTCCATTGCATTCCATTCCATTCCTTTCCATTCCTCTCAATTTTTTTTCATTATATCCCATTCTTCTCCATTCCATTCCTCTGCACTCTATTCCATTCCTCTGCATTCCACTCCACTCCACTCCATTCCACTCCTTTCCATTCCATTCCCCTCCATTCCATTCCATTCCATTCCATTCCAATCCTCTCCATGACCTTGCATTGCATTGCATTCCATTCCATTCCATTCCATTCCACTCTAGTCCATTTCATTCAACTTCATTGTATTCCATTCTATGCCAATACTCTCCATTCAATTTCATTCCATTCCGTTCCTTTCCACTCGATTCCATTCCTCTTCTTTCCATTCCCTTCCATCCCATTCCATTACTTTCCATTCCAATACTCTCCATTGCTATCCATTCTGTTCAATTCCATTCCAATCCAGTCCATTTCATTCAAATTCATTCCTTCCCGTTCTATGCCATTCCTCTCCATTCCATTCCATTCCATTCCCCCCATTACATTCTATCCCATTCTTCTCCAATCTATTCATTTCCTCTGCATGACACTCCATTCCATTCTATTCCATTCCACTCCATTCTATTCCTTTCCATTCCTTTCCTCTCTATTCCATTCCTCTCTATTCCATACCAATCCATCCATTCCTCTCCATTCCATTCCATTCCTCTGCATTTCACCATTCCATTGCAATCCATTCCATTCCATTTGTTTCCTGTCCGTTCCTCTCCATTCCATTCCATTCCTCTCCATTGTATTCCTTTCCATTTCATCCCTCTCTATTACATTCCTCTCTATTATAGTCCATTCCATTCCTTTCCATTCCATACCTCTCCTTTCCAATCCTCTCCATTTCATTCCATTCCATTCCTGTCCATTCCATTATATTACATTCCATTCCGTTCCTTTCCATTTTGTTCCATTCCATTCCTCTCCATTCTATTCCATTCCTTGCCATTCCTATTCATTCCATTCCATTCTATTCTATATCATTCTACTCCACTCCATTACATAACACTCCATTCCATTCCTTTCCTTTTGTTTCCATTCCATTCCATTCCTCTCTTTTCCGTTCTATTCGTCTCTATTCCATTCCATTCCATTCCTCCGCATTCTTTTTCTCCCCTTTCCATTCCATCCATTTCATTCCATTCCATTCCTCTCCATTCATCTCCATCCATTCCAATCCATTCCTCCCCATTCCAATCTATTCCATTCCATTCCTCTCCATTCCATTGCATTCCATTCCATTCCCCTCAATTTTTTCCATTATATCCCATTCCTCTTCTTTCCATTCCATTCCTGTGCCATCTACACCATTCCATTGCAATCCATTCCATTCCATCCCTTCCTTTAGTCTGCATTCATTTCATCTCTTTCCCTCTCCAGTCCTTTCCTTTCCATTCCATAGCATTCCTCTCCATTTCCATTCATCTGCATTCTCTTCCATTCCATCCCTATCGTGTCATTTCCATTTCATTCCGTTGCACTTCATTACATTCAATCCCATTCCAGTCCATTTCAATCCTTTCTATTCCTCTACACTCCACTCCATTCAATTTCACTTCATTACATACCTTTCTATGCCTTTCCTCTCCATTCAATTTGTCCCTCTGCATTTCACACCATTCCATTGCAATCCATGCCATACCATTCCATTCCATTCGTCTGCATTCCTTTCCTCTCCTTCCCACTCCATTCCAATGCATTCCTCTCCGTTTCCATTCATCTACATTCCACTCCATTCTATTCCTTTCCATTCCTTTCCTCTCTATTCCATTCCTCTCTATTATATTCCATTCCATT
>NW_007233270.1:0-14994 GCF_000164805.1 Carlito syrichta | reverse complement strand
CGGCGGCGGCGGGAGCGCTGGTGGGGGGAGGGGCTGCGGCAGCAGCGGGAGAGGACGATGCAGTAAAAAATGTCCAGTCCTTGCGATGTTCCCAGTGATAGCGATGGCCGAGCTCTGTTTGAGGAGTAGGCTGCAATGCTGGGGTCCCCAGCCTCCCGGGGGCGAGAGTCAGAGACCCACTGCAGATCTCCCTTGCAGAGGGCTTCAGACACCGGGTTGCCAGGTCGCCATCTTGCCCCCTCCAGCCTGGTTGATTTTTTAAAAAGGAACAATTTTAGCTGTTTTTAGGCCCTCTCTGCCACACTAAGAGCATGGTTCAAGAGCATGGTTTGGGTACAGGGCATATTTAAATCTAAGGCTTTTGTGGTAGAATAAGGAATGGGTAAAAGGTTTCTTTGCATATGCATTTCTAGGTGTTGATAACATTCATTAGGCACCTTGGGATTGTTAAGGCAATGCATATCTTGTGACTTCAGGCAGGCGTCTAGAATGCAGTCACAGAAAACTGGCCACAATAGATTGTTAGGCCAGCCTGACTTCATATATCTGGAAGATAAATGCTAGGAAAGAGGGCAGAATAGTCAGTACAAAGAAATAGCCAAGGGGTTATAAGCTATTATCCATTTTACTCAAACTACTGGTTCTGTGAGCTAATAATTAGAGAAGGACTGAAACAAGCTGCTGCTATAAGATGACTAAGCTGAGCAGACTATAATGATTGCTCTCTAGCCTTTTAAACTAAAACTACTCCAGTTTTTTTTAGCTCCAAGCAAGCATTTCCAAATTAACTCTTAACCCTTTCATGTATTTTCCATTTATTCTCAATGAGAAAAACTAAGGTTCTCCGTTAACATTTCCAGAAGCAAACTAGTGCTCTTCTCTGTACAAGAGTTTGGTTTTGGTTTCAATAAGTTAAACATCTAATTGTTTCTATGGGTAGAACAATTTCTTTCTGAGCCTCCCTGATCTGACACCCACTGCAGGACTGGCACACTAGGTTCCCCAGGGTACATCTCCCAGGTGCCACTGGTTCTGGCTGATGGAGACTTTCCTCATCCTCATGGCTCATGTCCCCACCCACCCTGGCCACTGCCAGTGCCTGCCATCACCAAAGATGTGAGTCCTGTCACCTCTGCTGGAGCAGCAAGCATTCACATATAGAGCCACACATGCCACATTGCTGTCCTATCTCCTGGTCTCTGGCCAGAGCCACCGCCTCAGCTGCCTGTGGGCTATTTTTAGCTGGCTGCCTCTGGCTCCAGTGCACTGACCCTATCCTCTGCCAGTAGAGAGGCGGGAAGAGGAGGCACCCACAGGATGTGACACTGTTGAAGGGGCTGCCCTATGGTGATGAGAAGCTGAGCTCCAAATGTTGAGGCAGGGCAGTCAGCACAGGTTAGATATAGATAGATAAGTTTTCTGTAGGCAGGTATAAGAAATCATTCAAACATTTAAAAGTTACATTTTACTGCAGGTCAAGCTGTAGTCTACCCCACCCCTTTGGCAAATTAAATGAAAACTCCATCACATGTAAGAGTAGGAAAACCCAACTTTTCAATCATGATTTAGCATAGCAATCACTAAGAAGCGTTCAGGCCCCTTGTAGAGGCGGAAGGCCTAATACCACCCTTTTAAGTAACCAAAGTCATAGAAAGGATAATAAGATACCTTTTTAGCTCAGGAACTTGTAAATTGGAAACGTCTGGCAGGTCTCCTGCAACAGTGAATGTGGTCAGGAAAAGACCACCCCTCCATTCTCTACTCTCATCAGGAGCACAGAGATGTCAATCTCAGAGTGACAGTTACCTAGATTCCACCTTCTTTACATAACAATTATTGTGAAGGTATATTGGGTCTATTGTAGGAAGCATAAGGTATGGTTTCCATTGTCCATGCTGTAGCAGAAAAAATAGAAAGATCGTGACACTGAGACTATTATAGGAAGTAGCACTTTATTACGCTGGCTAGCACAGCGGGCCCGAGAATTTCATGCGTCCAAATCGAGCGCCCCAGAACAGGAGACGTGGGGTCTTATACCCTTGTTTAGGTAAGGGAGGGGGTCATGTTGAGTGATTACATACTTCCTTTGGAATCTTACAAGGTTGTACTCAGCAAAATCAGATTTTTCAAAGAACATATGGTTTCCAGGAACTGCAGGCTTGTAAACCGTCAACTTCAGAAGGGGGATTTTAGATAAGACTCTTTTCCATTTCCATGAAACAGCCAGTCTCTGGGCCATTTGGCCTTTCTTAAACAAAACCTGCCTGGTGCCTGGCGGGTCTTAAAGTTGCAACTTGCCTTTCAAAAGGAAATAACTTTAACTGCTATCAACTCCTTTCCTGCCCCAGATGATTGCCATGAGGCCAACTTCTGATCCCGAATCAGCTACACGTTTCTGTGTTTATTCATTCAATCATACAAGAAATATATTTGAGCATTTGCTGCATCCTGCCACACATGCCAGTTCTGGATTGTCTCCCTTTCTAGCCTCCCTTCCTTCTCAAATAAACTTTGATTGAAAACTTGGTTGGCGGCTCTAAAATTTATATTATAAATGAGAGAATAACCCATGAGTTTTTCTCTGCACCACACCCGAAATCAAGGTGATAGTGGGGATGTGGGCCAGATCTTCTCCTCCCACCTGCAGGACATCAACCAATTCTTGGGTGGCAAGCAGAACAGACAGCTGCCCAAGCTGGGCCAGATCAGCTGGAACAAGCTGGTGGTTTTGTAGAGGGTGATAGGATTGATGGTGTGCTGAAAAATGTGACCAATCAGGCACCTCCTGATGTCTAACTCCCCCAAAGAAAAAAAGAAAGAGAAGAAGAACAGCAGTGACATTAAAAAGCAAAAAGGCATGGGCTGGGCTTAGTGGCTCAGCCTGTAATCCCAGCACTTTGGGAGACTGAGGCAAGTGGATTGCTTGAGCCCACAGGTTTGAGACCAGCCCATGCAACTTGGCAAGACCTTCATCTCTACATTAAAATAAAAAATTAGCTAGGCATGGTAGCACACGTCTGTAGTTCCAGCTACTTGGAAGGCTGAGGCAGAAGGATCGCCAGAGCCCAGCAGGTCAACACTGGGGTGGCCATGAGAGTGCTACTGCACTCCAACTTGGGCAACAGAGTGAGACTCCAACTAAAAAAAAAAGTCAAAAAAGCATGAAAAGAGAAAGC
Organism: Carlito syrichta; assembly: GCF_000164805.1. Lineage (NCBI taxonomy): Eukaryota > Metazoa > Chordata > Mammalia > Primates > Tarsiidae > Carlito > Carlito syrichta. Next base: position 11,818 of record NW_007233270.1, on the reverse strand, counting down.
CCTTTGAAATGGACCATTAGCTGGCTACCCACGATGAAACAAACAACATGTATCTGGTGTCAGGCCAGGAGAGAGATGAGTCCTGAGAGGAAAATGAAAAGCCTCTGGGCTTTGCTGCAAAAATTTTTAAAAAACTAAACTAAAATTTGAAATAAATTTGTAAATCATTATATACACACATATAAAGAAAGTTTTAAAATCTCGGTTGCAACTACTTGTCAAACTTAATATTCACTTCTTCCTATGTATGATGAATACTGATCAATTTGAGATCTGGATTTTGACCCACTTAATGAGGAGGCAACAGTGGGATTTTGAGGTGTTGGCCTTCTTCTCTGATTTGACTCTTCCCAAAGTTTACACTATTTAATCTTGCACAAATGGGTCTGTGCACTAGAATGTGATATAATGGTCAGTTTTCTAGTGTTGTTATTTTTGGGTATACAAAAAATTTCAGGAAATGTTCCAGGTAGATGTTCTGTTTTAATTTGATCATCTTGGTTGGGTGTGATGGCTCAAACCTATAAACCCAGCACATTGGGAGGCCCAAGCAAGAGGACTGCCTAAGCCCACGAGTTCTAGACCAGCCTGGGCAACATGATAAGACCTCGTCTCTGCAATAAATCAAAAAATTAGCTGGATGTGGTTGCATGCACCTGTAGTTCTGGCTACCTGGAAGGTTGAGGTAGAAGGATCGCCTGAGCCCAGCAGGTCGAGGCTGCAGTGACCAGGAGCATGCCACTGCACTCCAGCCTGGGAAACGGAGAGAGACTCCAAGTCAATAATCATCATCATCATCATCATCATCATCATTTTTGAAGTTAACAAGATGTGTTTAAAACAAGAAGATAGCTCTTCTTTTTTTGTCCTTTTTTTAAAATATTTTTTTTAATGATGTTGTGGGGTACAGTTAAGGGTTAGGTATACAATTACATTCCATTCAGGCACCCTGTTGCTAAGAGGTGTTTCCCCATCCCCAGACAGATATTTGCTACTGTTAATCCCATCTCCCTCTCCCCGCATAGTCTCCCAGTACCATCAGTCATTTTCTTATAGTATTACATTGGATGTTCAAGGTCCATTATATGAGTGAGGACTTATGATACTCGGATCTTTGTTTCTATGAGAGGTCACTCAGTATTATAAACTCTAGTTCCATCCAGGTTGCTGCGAAATTCATGATTTTGGTTTTTTTTTATGGCTGCGTAGTATTCCATCACGTATATATACCACATTTTTAAAATCCAGTCCTCTTTTGATGGGCAGCATGGTTGCTTCCAGGTTCTTGCTGTTGTGAACAATGCTGCAATAAACATACGTGTGCAAGTATCTTTTTTATAGAGTGATTTGAGTTCTTCGGGGTATATTCCCAGTAGGGGGATCACAGGGTCATATGGGAGGTTGATATTTAGGGCTTTTAGGAATCACCACACTGCTTTCCACAGAGGTTGCACTGGTTTACACTCCCACCAACAGTGTAGAAGTGTTCCTTTTTTGCCACACCCTCTCCAGCAGCTGTTATTTTTTTAGTTGTTGATGATTGCCATTCTGACTGGGGTTAGGTGGTATCTCAGTGTGGTTTTGATTTGCATCTCCCTGATGATTAGTGAAGTTGAACATTTCTTCATGTGTCTGTTGGCTGTTCGGATGTCTTCCTTTCTGAAGTGTCTGTTCATATCTTTTGCCCATTTTATAATGTGGTTGTTTGTTTTTTTCTTTTCAGTACATTTGAGTTCCTTGTATCCAGGATGTTAAGCTTTTGTCAGACCTGGTGTTGGCAAATACTTTTTCCCACTCTGTAGACTGTCTCCCTGCTCTCTTGATGGTTTATTTGGCTTTGCAGAAGCTTGTCAGTTTAATAAGGTCCCACTTGTCTATCTTCTCTCTTATGACCTGTGGATTTCAGGTTTTGTTCAGGAATTGGAGGCCAGTTCCAATTTCCATGAGGGTATTTCCATCATTTTTCTAAGGTTCTTATGGTTTGGGGTTTCACATTTAGGTCTCTGATCCATTTGGAGTTAACCTTTGTGCATGGGGATAGATAGGGGTCCTGTTTCAACCTTCTGCATGTGGTCAGCCAGATTTCCCAGCACCGTTTACAGAATAGGTTCTCCTCTCCCCAGAGGTAGGTGGTGGAGGCTTTGTCGAAGATGAGTTGGTTGAGAAATTGAGGTTTTGCATCTGGAATCTCAATTCTATTCCATTGATCTATATGCTTCTTCCTATACCAATACCAAGCTGTTTTGATGATTGTAGCTTTATAGTAAAGTTTGAAGTCTGGTAATGTGATACCACTTGCTTTGTTTTGTTTTGTTTTGTTTTTTGTGCTGAGGATTGTTCTGGCTATTCTTGGATGTTTGTGTTTCCATATGAATTCCTGTGTTGTTTTTTCTAGGTCTGAGAAAAATGTTCCTGGTAATTTGATGGGTATTGCACTGAATTTGTAGATGGTCTTAGGTAAGATAGACATCTTCACAATGTTGATTCTTCCAATCTATAAGCATGGGATATTTTTCCACTTGTTTGTGTCATCTTTGATTTCTTTCAGCAGTGTTTTGTAGTTTTCATTGTAAAGGTCTTCCACATCTCTGGTTAGGAAGATGCCAAGGTATTTCATATTTTTGTGGCTATTGTGAATGGAATTGTGCTTTTTATTTGGGTTTCTGTTTGTTCATTATTGGTGTAGAGAAATGCGATTGTCTTTTGTACATTTATTTTGTATCCTGAGACTTTGCCAAAGGCCTTTATCAGTGTAAGGAGGTTTTTGACAGATTCCCTTGGGTTTTCAAGGTACACAATCATATCATTTGCAAAGAGAGACTTGACTTCCTCTTTTCCTATTTGGATACCCCTGATTGCCTTCTCTTCTCTGATTGCTTGAACCAGGACTTCCAAAACTATGTTTAACAGGAGGGGTGAGAGAGGGCATCCTTGTCTTGTTCCAGTTTTCAGGGGAAATGTTTCCAATTTTTGTCCATTCAGGAGTATGCTGGCTGTGGGTTTTCATAGATGGCTTTTACTATTTTGAGGTATGTTCCCCGTATGCCTAGATGTTCAAGGGTTTTTATCAAGAAGGGTGCTGGATTTATCAAAAGCTTTTTCTGCATCTAATGATATAATCATGTGGTTTTTGTTTGACATCTGTGATGTATTTAATACATTATGGTTTACAAATGTTGAACCAGCTTGCATCCCAGGGATGAAGCTACTTGGTCATGATGGATGATTTTTGCGATGTATTGCTGAATTCGGTTTGCTAGGATCTTGTTGAGAATTTTAGCATCCATGTTCATCAAAGATATTGGCTTGTAGTTCTCTTTCTTTGTTGGATCTTTACCTGGCTTGAGTATCAATGTGATGTTGGCTTCGTAAAATGATTTGGGGAGAGTTCCATCTTTTTCAATCACCTGGAATACCTTCAGTAGGATTGGTATCAGCTCCTCCTTAAATGTCTTGTAGAATTCTGCTGGAAAGCCATCTGGACCAGGGGTTTTTTTTGTAGGAAGTTTTCTTATTACGTAGTTGATTTCCTTGATTGTTATTGATCTATTTACAGTCTCAATTTCTTCTGTTCCAATCTAGGTAGGTTGTGTCATGTCAGAAAGTCCTCCATTTCCTTAAGGTTTTCAAGTTTGTTTCCATACAAGTGTATGTAGTAGTCTCTAATGATCTTTTGTATTTCTTCATGGTCAGATGTGACTTCATCTTTTGTGTTTTTGATTGTGCTTATTTGGTTTTTTCCTCATTTTTTCTTGGTCAGTCTAGCTAGGGGACCATTGATCTTCTTTATCCTTTTGAAGAACCAGCTTTTTGTCATTAATTTTTTGTATTATCTTTTTTTCTTCTATGTCCTGGATTTGGGCTTTTATTTTCTTGATTTGAATTCTTCTGCTGAAATTAGGGTTTTTGTGGTCTTGCTTTTCCAGCTTCTTTAGGTGACTTGTTAGGTTGTTAATTTGTGTTCTTTCCATTTTCTTCATGTGTGTTTGTAGGGATATAAATTCCCCTCTTACTACCGCTTTCAAGGCATCCCAAAGGTTTTGGTAAGATGTTTCTTCATTTTCATTTGTTTCCAGCTATCTTTTGATCTCTGTTTTGATTTCATCATTGACCCACGAATTGTTCAGTATCATGCTGTTTAGTGTCCATGTCTTTGTGGGTTTTGGGGGGACTTTGTTGGTGTCAATGTTTGTTTTTATTCCAGTGTGGTCAGAGAAGGTGCATGGTAGCATTTCGGTCCTTTTAAATTTGCTTATGCTTGATTTATGGCCAATATGTGGTTGATCTTAGAATACGTTCCATGCGGTGATGAGTAGAATGTATATTCTGTGGTCCTTCGATGGAGTGTTCTGTAGGTATCAATTAAGTCCATTTGGTCCAAAGTCACATTGAGGTTCTGCATCTCCTTGCTGATTTTTTGTCCTGATGATCTGTCTAGGGTTGTGAGTGGGGTATTAAAGTCCCCAGTTATGATGGTGTTAGAGTCAATATCTTTCTTTAGTTTTCCTAGAAGTTGCTTTATGAAAGTTGGTGCACCTATGTTGGGTGCATATATGTTTAGGATAGATATTTCTTGTTGATGGATTGAGCCTTTTATCATTATGTAGTGGCCTTCTGTATCTTTTTTGATTTTTAATAGCTTCAATGGTATTTTGTCTGAAATTAAGATCGCTACTCCTCCTTTCTTTTGTATTCCATTCACCTGAAAGTTTGTTTCCCATCCTCTTACTTTGAGTCTGTGGGTGTCCTTTCTAGTGAGGTGAGTGTCTTGAAGGCAATAGATTGTTGCCTGATGATATTTTATCCATTTTGTCATTCTATGTCTTTTCAGTGGTGCATTTAGTCCATTCACATTTAGGCTAATAATTGAAATTCAAGAGTTGATCCCTGTCATAAGGTTCTTACAGAGTTGTTCCTGTTTGTTTGTTGTCTTTCTTTGGGTTTTGGAGTTGGTTCACTTGTGTTTTTAATCTTTTGCCTGTACTCTTGTGAAGAATGTTGCTGTTCTTTATTCTTTTTCTTCTCTGTTCAGTACTTTCTTAAATGTTTCTTGTAGAGGTGGTCTGGTGGCAGCGTAGATCTTAGGGATTGGATGTCTGGAAAATATTTCAATTCTCCCTCACTAATTAAGCTTAGTTTGGCTGGGTAGGTTATTCTTGGTTGAAATTGTTTATCTTTTAGAACTTTGAAGATAGGGCTCCAGGCTCTCCTAGCCTGAAGGGTTTCTGTGGATAAATCTACTGCTATTCTAATTGGTCTTCCCTTGTAGGTCGTCTGGCCTTTTTCTCTTGCTGCCTTTAGGATTTTTTCTTTTATAGCTACTTTGTTTAGGTGAATTATTATGTGTCTGGGAGTTGGTCTTCTAATTTGTTTCTTGCAGGGGTTCTGTGGATGTCTTGTGTTTGACTTTTTCATCCTTGATGAGATGAGGGAAGTTTTCTTGAATGATTTCATGAAATGTTTGTTCCAGTGTGGCTTCTGTTTCTCTCTCTGCCTCAGGAAGCCCAATTACTCTTAGGTTTGGTCTCTTGAAGTAATCATTCATCTGTTGCAGGTTTTGTTCTGTCTTTTTGAGCTGCTTTTCTATGCTTTTGACAGTTTGGGCTAGTTCTATGTTTTGGTCTTTGAGCTCTGAGATTCTTTCTTCTGCTTGGCTAATTCTGCTTTCCATGCTTATTAGTCTGTTATTCATTTCCATCACAGTATTCTTGACTGCTGTTATTTCTGACATCAGCTCCTTCCTATTTTACTCTTATCTCTCCTCAATTTTTAAAAATTCTCTCCATTAATGCCTTGATGTCTTTGTTTGTTGCATGTGACCAGCCATTCTGGGGCTCTTCATTGTTTGTGTTCCAGAATCTGTTTTCTCAGTGTCTGATCTCCCAGGGGTCTGTGTGAGACCTATATTCTTCTTTTGGTTTTGCTTCATTTGTGTGGTTTTTCCCCCTACCTACTTTTTCTTCCCTCCATGTCACCGTCTTCTTTAATTCTGTTATTCAGGGGCAAAGGGATTGGTTTTACTTCTGTTTGTTCACTCTCATATTCTTTATGTATGCCTTCTTACTTTGTTCAATTCCGGAGTTGCACTGTAGGTTGGGGGTGGTCCTTTTTGCAGTTTTGAGATTTACTTAAGGGGGGAGCTGTGATTCAAAATCTATCTGCAGGTCCTAGTTTTCGCTGACAGGTGTGTGGATAATCTGGAACCCACTTTCCACTGCCTTGGAATATGTCCATGCAGTGGGGCTGTAGGTTTACTCCCTGAAATAAAATGTTGTTAGCAGAGGGAAGAGAATGGAGCAGACAGTGGGTTGAAGAGGGGAGTGGAGAGAGAGGAGTAAGGGGGGAAACAAACGTGTGCCAACAAATGGAGAGAAAGACCTGTACTTAAACAGATAAACACAATAGACCACAGCTACTGATGAACCAATTCTCATTCAAAAAAAAATAAAACACGTAGTGATGCTAACATACAAGCTAACCAACCACCTTATTGGTATGCTGTTCCTCTATACAAAGATATGGTTTACAGAGAGAAGAAAAGAGAAGAAAAGGAAGAGAAAAAACAGGAACATTACAATAGGAATAGAATTAAGTCATTAAACTCACAGAATCAATGAAGTACACTCTGAGACTTTTCGTTTAAGTCCAATGTCCTTTCAGTTCTGATTTCTTGCTTTCTTTTCAAGGTGGTAAATTAGTTTGCAGTTAGGGTCAGTTGCCCCTGGTCTGCTGTTAAGGACAGTTCAGATCACCCTCCATTCACCACTCCGGCCTATGTCTTTTTCAAGCTTGTTTCTCCCGTTTCAGTGTTGTTACCTTTTATCACCAGCAGGTGGTGCTATCTCAGCTGCACGCCCCAGAGGGGGTGGGGCCGGACAGGAACCAATAGAGACTGGAGATGGATGCCTGCCTCAGGGCACAGGCAGGGGACTCACGGCGGGCAGGACGTCTCGGCCGCAGGAGAGGTGGCAACGATCCCAGCAGATCTTCCTGAAGAGGCTTCAAGGATTGAAGTCGTGGATCGCCTCCGGCCCGGGTAGTGTGATGTGCTACCGGCGGTGACTGCAGTGGCTGTGGTGGCGGCGGCAGTGTTGGCGTCGGCGGTGTCTGTGCTGTGGTGGTTGTCCAGTCCACTGCGATGCCCCAGCGGTGACAATGGCCGAACTCCGTATGAAGAGTAAGCTGCAATTTTGGGGTCTGCAGCCCCCGGGGTGAGAGCTAGAGACCCACTGCAGTTCTCCTTTGCAGAGGGTTTCACAGACCAGGTTGCCCCGTCGCCATCTTGCTGGAAGTCAACTGTCCAGATTGAAATAAAAAAAAAAGAATAACGTTCTTGAACACCAGTTCTCGTCTAGCCCAGGTGTATGGAAGGTGGTGAGAGGCAGTATTAGAAATGATCATTGCCTCCATAAAACTGATAGGCTTTGTTCAACATACAGATATATGTGGAACCTATGACTTGTCCTATATATGATAGGTAGGGAGGAAATACAAAAATAATTCCCAGTTGAGCATGGTTGCTCATGCCTGTGATCCCAGCACTTTGGGAGGCTGAGGTGGGAGGACTGCCTGAGCCTATGGGTTCAAGACCAGCCTGGGAAACATGGTGAGACCTTTTCTCCACAATAAATCTAAAAATTATCTGGGTGTGGTGGCACATGCCTGTTGTTCTGGCTACTTGGAAGGCTGAGGCAGAAGGATTGCCGGAGCCCAGCAGGTTGAGGCTGCGGTGTCCATGAGCATGCCACTGCACTCCAGCCTGGGTGACAGAGTGGGATTCTGCCTCAAAAAAAGGTCCTCCTCTGTCTCTGCATGTCTTAGGAAGTATATAATCTTAGAGGAAAATATAGAGTACTTTCAATGCATGTGACTAAATATATAACATAACTTATTTGTTTGTTTTTCAGCAACACTTTTATATGTGTTTCTGAAAATGTGACAATATACACATAAAACCAAATTCAGGGAAGTGGGAAGGGAGTATTCAGCCAGCATTCAGCCTCAGGGCAGTTGCTGTTCATTATGCTTTTCCTGTTCATATATTTTGCCCATTGTCTCTTGGACTTTTCTCATTGTTTTGTAGAACTTCTTTATGTATTTTGGATACTTATCCTGTATTATCTGTGTACCAAATGTTTTTTTACCAAGTGAGTTGTCTTCACTTTTTTTGGTATCTTTTAGTAAACAAGGTTTTAAAATTTTAATGGAGTTGAATTTTTTTTCTTATTCAAACCTTTGAGAATAAATTGAAGTTATCAGTCATTTTTATGGTTTTTGATTGATACGTCTTGTTAACAACCTATGTTTGAACATACAAAGAGAAAATCTACACATTTGAAGACTTTTAGGGACAATTAATGATAGATAGAAAACCAGGCAAATAAAATATTTAAACTACTTTTAACTCCATAAAAAGAACATGGAAGAAAAAGTACTTATAGTCTCATTAGAGAAGATTGCTCAGCTGTAAGAATTGACAGAGTCATAGTAATATATGCACTGACTGTTACTGTCATCAAAACAACACACTCTTATTTTCTCACATTTTCTATGGGTCAGGATTCTGGGCATGCCTCTGCTCAGGTTTTCACAAGACTGTAAACAATATTTCAGCTGGGACTGTGACCAGTTGTGTCTGAGACTCAACTGGAGAAGGACCCATGTTTGTTGGCAGAATTTGGTTCCTTACATTCGCAGGGTGGAGGACTTCAGTTCTTGCTGACTGTTGGCCAGAGACTGTCCTCAGCTCCTAGAAGCCGCCCTCAGTTCCTTACCCCATGAGCCTCCCAACGTAGGTGACCCACAGCAGAAGCTTGACTCTTCAGCACAGGAGGGGCTCCAGCAAGAGGGTGCTTCAGTTGTCCTTAACACAATTACATGCAAATGAGTATGTACTACCTTGCCTTTACCATTTTCTATTGGTTGGAAGCAAGACACAGGTCCTGCTCATACTCAGGGGGAGAGAAATCAATCAAGGGAGTTGTGTTCGTTTAAGGGGAAGACAGTTCCACAAGACCACCCTCACTTCTGACAGCAGTTGCGGCTTCAAGGGATCTCATTTACTTATTTAGAGGTGAGTCATGGCTATGTTGCTCAGACTTGTCTAGAATTTCTGGACTCAAGGGATCTTCCTGCTTCAGTCTCCCAAAGTGCTGAGATTACAGATGTGAGCCACCATGCCCAGCAACAAGAGATTCCTAAAACCACCTGCATCCAGGTTTGAGAATTTTTCTAGAAAGACTCATAGAACTCATTGAAACCATTCTACTCATGGTTGCAGTTTATTGTAAGTTCAAGAGAGTATCAAACCTCGAGCTTCTGCTATCTTCTGGTGGAGTCATGGACACATCATTCTCTTGGCATCATGTGTGACAGTACACATGGGATATTGCCAACCAGGGCAGCTCACCTGAGCCTTGTGTCCAAAGACTTTGCTGGGGCTCAGTGGTTGGTTGCCCACGTTGCCTAACCTCAGTCTCCATCTCCTGTGGAGGACAAGTGGTATGAGCTGATAACATGTGACCCAGAGCCCCCACCATAAGTCACACTGGTATGCTTTCTGACACATTGCCTCTCAGAAGCCAGTGGCAAAGGCAAGACCTCCTTTGGGTTAGGTTCTTGACAGATGTGAGCCTTAGGAGATGAGGGCACTCACAGGACCACCCTAAAAGTCTGACTGCCACAGTTATGTGAGAACTGGATTAGCTCTCTTACAGCAGGAAGTCAGTAGATAATATATTTGAAAAGCCAAAAAACTGCAATACAAGCAAGTTATTTTGAAATTGCTTAAAGCTGAAATGACATTTTGGAAGTGGAAAATGAAGGGTGGGGGGCAGGCTAGGGACTTTTTAAAAAATAAAAATATTTATTTGCTTTATCCTATTTATTTTATTATTTATTTATTATATATATATTTATTTATTTTGTTGAAATATGAAATCAAGGTAATGTGCAAACACCAACCAAAACAGAATAGAACAAAAAAAGATACATGATTGATCATTTCCAAGCATAACAGCATTTTATTAATAAATTTAAAAAATAAATTTTACATGCCAGGTGTGGTGTCTCACACCTATAATCACAGGACATTGGGAGGACTGCGTGAGCCCAGGAATTTGAGACCAGCCTAGGAAGCACAGTAAGACTTCATCTCTAAAATAAAACAATTACTATTTTATTGTTTTTATGTGTTTTTCTCCAGATCTGGCTACCAGGATGCTTTTGGAAGCTTGAGTTCCTAGGAAAATTCCATTGCTGTAGCTGCTCCTACAATGTGACTGAGGTTAAGATCCCACTGCCTTGGCGATCTGAACAGTGAGACCCCTGGGGGCTTGAAAAACACATGCTTTTATTAGGACCCTTTTACCACATGGAAGACACAGCCACGCCCATCAGAGCACCATCCAATTTGGTCACAGGTGCTCTTCGGGTTTTCTGAGTTCTCCATATCAATACTAAGATGAGGCCACCATCTTCTCTGGCAAGGGATTGTGTTTGATTTATTTATGTTTTGTCTTTATTTCCTTTTCATTTTCTGTTTTTTCTTTTGTCTTCCCTTTCTTTTTTATTTTAGAGTTGTGGGGTACAAGTGGTATTTACGACATAAGCAAGTTGCATTCAGGTGAAGTTAGGGCTCCTAACTGACCCTCTCTCCCCCAACAGTGGACCGGGGACTCAGTGTGTTGCCATGTACTCTCCTCCTTCCTTTGTAGCTTCCTTCCCAGCAGTGTCCAGCCTCTGCTTGTGCTTATGTGACTAGTGTCTGGGGTCCACTTATGAGTGAGAACATGTAGTATTCAGTTCTTTCTTGCTGTGGTAGTTTACTCAGTATGATGGTCACCTGCTGCATCCATGTTGCCATGAAGGTCATGATTTTTCTGTTCTTTATGGCTGCATAATACTCCACTGTGTATATGTTCCACATGGTCTTTATCCAGTCCACTTCCTCTTTTTTTGAGTTGGAGTCACACTCCATCACCCAGACTGTAGGCCAGTGACACACTTACAGCCACCCCAGCATCAACCTGCTGGGCCCAGGTGATTCTTCTGCCTCTGCCTTCCAAATAGCCAGAACAACTGACTCATGCTACCACACTCAGTTGATTTTTGATTTATTGTAGAGACGAGGTCTCACCAAGTTGCCCGGGTTGGTCTTCAACCTTTGGGCTCAGGCAATCCACTCACCTCTGTCTCCCAAAGTGTTGAGGTTACAGGCTGAGCCGCCAAGCCCGGCCTATCTTTCAGTGGATTTCTGGGTTGGTTCATTGTCTTCACTATTGTGTATTGTCTTTGCTATTGTGTTGCAGTAAACATGCATGTCCAAGAGGCTTTTTGGTGGGGCGATTTATGTTCCTCCAGGTATATTCCCAGGAGAGGAACTGCTGGATTATATGGAAGCTCAATTTTTACTTCCGAAGGAATTGCCACACTGCTTTCCATGGAAGTTGAATTAGTTTGCACTCCCACCAACAGTGTAGAAGCATTCCGTTTTTTCCACATTTGCACAAGCATCTGTTGTTTTTTGACTTAATAATCACCATACTTACCAGAGTTAGGTGGTATCTCATTATAGTTTTGATTTGCATTTTTGTGATGATTAGTGAGGCTGAGCATTTTTTCATGTTTGTTGGCTGACTGTCATCCTTTGAGAAGAGTCTGTTTATATTCCTTTCCCACTTTTTAATAGGATTGTTTTTTCCTTTCAATTTGTTTGAGTTTCTTGTAGTTGCTGAATGTTAGGACTTTGTCAATGGATAGCTTGCAAATTTCCCCCCTCCCCATTTTGTATGTTGTCTCTTTACTCTCTTGATGCTTA
>NW_007233269.1:0-1665 GCF_000164805.1 Carlito syrichta | reverse complement strand
TTCCCATCTGGCGAGATAGGTAGACTGCTAGTTAAGTCAGCTGACTACCCTGCTGGCTAGCTGGTTAAGTCAACTAGTTTATCAGCTGGCCAGCCAGCTGGCTATCTAGTTGAGTCAGCTAGTTAAGTCAGCTTGCTAGCAATCTGGCTATCTGGTTAAGTCAGGTAGTTAAGCCAGCTGGCCAGCCAGCTGACTAGCTAAGTAGCTAGCTAATTAAGTCAGCTAGTTAAGTAAGCTGTCTAGCTAGGCAGTTAGCTAGTTAAGTCAACTAATTAAGTCAGCTGGCTAGCCACCTGGCTAGCTAGTGATTTCAGCTAGTTAAGTCAGATGGCTAGCCAGCTGGCTAATGAGTTAAGTCAACTAGTTGTGTCAGCTGGCTAGCCAACTGGCTAGTTCCTTAAGTCAGCTAGTTAATTCAAGTGGCTAGTCATCTAGCTGGCTAGGTAGCTAGTGAGTTAAGACAGCTCGCTAGCAAGCTGGCTAACTGGTTATGTCAGATAGTTAAGTCAGTTGGCTAACCACCTGTCTAGGTAGGTAGCTAACTAATTAAATCAACTGGCTAGCTGGCTGGCTAGCTAGTTAAGTCCACAAGTTAAGTGAGCTGGTTAGGCATCAGGCTAGCTAGGCCATCTGGCTAGCTGGATGTCTATCTAGTTAAGTCAGTGAGTTAAGTCAGCTGGTTAGACAGCTGGTTAGCTAGATGGCTGGCAAGTTATGCCTGCTGGTTGGCAGGCTGATCAGGTATGTGGCCTGCTAGTTAAGCCAGCTGGCTAGCCGCCTGACCAGCAGGGTGGCTGGCTAGTTAAGTCAGCTTGTTATCCGACTGTCCAGACATCCAGCTGGCTATAAAAGCCAGCTGGCTAGCCAGCTATCCAGTCAAGTAACTAGCTAGTTAAGCCAGCCAGCCAGCCAACTATCTAGTCAGCTAGTTATGTCAGCTAGCTAGCCAGCTGACTAGCTAGGCTGCTAGGCAATTAAGTCTGCTGGCTAGTCAGCTGGCTAGTAAATTCAGCTAATTAAGTCAGCTGGCAAGTCAGCATGTTATCTAGGTAATTAGCTAGTTTTGTCAGCTGTCTGGCCACCTGGCTAGATACTTAAGTGACAAAGTTAAGTCAGATGACTTGCCCGCTGGCTACCTAGGTAGCTTGCTATTTAAGTCAGCTGGCTAGACAGCAGGCTAGCTAGATAAGTCACCTAGAAATTCAGCTACATAGCCAGCTGGTTAGCTATGTATTAAGCTAGTTAGTTCAACTGGCTAGAAATCAGACCATCTAGTTAAGTCAGCTAGTTAAGTCAGCTGGGAAGCTGACTGGCTAGTTATGTGGCTGGCAAGTTAAACCGGCTGGTTAACAGGCAGATCAGGTAGGTGGCCAGCTGGTTAAGCCGGCTGGCCTGCCAGTTGACTAGCAGGGTGGCTGGCTAGTTAAACCGGCTGTCTATCCCAATGTCTAGCCAGCCGACTGGTTACTTAAGCTGGCTGACAATTCAGCTGGCCAGCCCACTAACAAGCTAGCTCAATGCCTAGGCAGCCAGCCAGTCAGGTAACTAGTTATTTAAGCCAGCTGTCTAGCCATCTAGCCAACAAGGTAGCTAGCTAGTTATGTCAGCTGGCAAGCCAGCTAGCCAGCCAACTAGCTAGTCAGCTAGTAGTTGAGTCAGCTAGCA
>NW_007233268.1:336253-342828 GCF_000164805.1 Carlito syrichta | reverse complement strand
CCTCAGCCTCCCCAAGCGAGGGATTACAGGCTGAGCCACCGAGCCCGGCTTACCATATTTTCTTTATCCAGTCCACTTTCAGTGGGCTTTTCCCCATGAAATTACAGCAGCACAAATATACTGTGTAGGTGTTTATGTTCTGCTGTCCTTTGACTAGCCATAAACCCTGTAATATTTAAGATCATTTTGCCCCTTAAGAGCCAGTTTTCATGCCCCTGGAGGCAATATTCTTTCCCATCCCCATCCCTCCCATTAAGAACTTACACCCTAGAGTGAACATGAACTTTGGAATCAGAACCAGATTCAGATGTTTGATCTGAGATGTGTGAGCTGTGTGACTGTGGAGAAGTTGTTCAACCTCTCTGATCTTCAACATCCCTTGTGTGGACAGTTGAGACCTTCACTGAGACCACACCACAGCCTAAGTCTCCTTCTGACCAATCCTGTTTCCCTTCCTTCCCTTTCACAGATCTAAATGCCAAGAGCACTCCCTGATAAACTTTGCTGCATGTGCATCTCCATCTCAGACTCTGCTTCCTGGGGAACAACCTTGGACAGTGCCCTGTTTACCGCCTGGCACAGAAATAGGGCACCATAAGCGTGCATTCTCTCCCTCCAGAATCTGACCAGCTTCCTAAATTGTCACTTAGACTGCTTGTTGCTATACATTCTGGAGGCTTTCCTCTGCTCAAAAGTCACCTTCTTGAAGCCTTTTTCCTGCCTTCCTGCTTTCCCAGGGTGGCGGGTACCTGCGTCCCTGAAGCATCATAGCATCTTCTGTTTGCCTCTGTTAGCATTACCTCCCTGTACTGACCCAGTGCAGGCCCAGAATGGTTGCTGGGCGAACAGTAAGTTCTGCCTGTCCAGCAGGACATTCTTCCATTGTCAGAAGTTGGATCCACCATCTCCTGCTGGTGCCCATCCTGGGCCAGAGAATGAGTATGATTTTTGGATTCCAGGTCCTGCCTCACTGTTTATCATAAACTCATTTATGGAAGCAGCACCCAGTTCCAATCTTGTTAGAAGCCATGTCTTTGACTGCTAAGAATTTAGTTGTTGTTGGCCTGCTATTTCCAGTGCTTTGGGAAAATGGAGCAGAAGAAAGAATAAGCAGTTAGCATTTGACATACCTATTTCAAGGTCACTGGCAACTTTGAAGGGAGCACCCTGCAGGGCTTATTATGGTGGTGATTCTCAAACTGGTCTGCACAATGGAATTACCTAGGGAGTTTCGAATATTGATGCCTGTGTCCCTCCTCCAGAGACTGGAACTCATTGGTCTGGAGGTGTGACCAGGGCTTTGGGCATCTAAAAAGTTGCTTGGATGATTTTAATGTGTAGACAAGTTTGGGAACTACAGCACTGTGGGGGTTAGTGGATACTGACAAAGAGGAGTTAGTGAGTACAGACCAATGCAGGAGCTAAGGGCCCACTGAAGGTTTGCTGATCAATCAACTCGCAAAAGGCAGATTAATTGAAGAAAAGGCATACACATTTATTTATTTTTCATTTTTTATTTTTTAAATTTATTTTTTGAGTTGGAGTCTCACTCCATCATCCAGGCTGGAGTGTAGTGACATGCTTACAGCCATCCCAGCATCGACCCCCTGGACTCCGGCGATCCTTCCTCCTCAGCCTTCCAAGTAGCTGGAACTACAGGTGCACGCTACCACATCCAGCTAATTTTTTATTTATTGTAGAGACGAGGTCTCGCCAAGTTGCCCAGGCTGGTCTTGAACCCGTGGGCTCAGGCAATTTACTCGCCTTGGCCTCCTAAAGTGCTGGGATTACAGGCTGAGCCACTGAGCCCGGCCACAAATTTATTTTAATGTGTATACATGGAAGCCTTAGGAATAAAGACCCAAAGACCTAGGGGAAATTGTCCTTGTATGCTTAGGTTCAACAAAGTATGGACAGCCATGTAGAAATATAGTTGGATAAAAAGGATGTGATGTAATACTGTTAGACTGAGGGGAAATCCAGCAAAGCCTGTCTGTCTAGATTCCTCTTGGCCTCTCTGAGCAGTATTCCTTCCTTCTGGATGTGGGCCAGGGCCCTCTCTGGAATGGGGGGATTTATGACCTATAATCAAACAAGGTAGGACAGGTCATTTCTTTATGGTCAGTTTTTAGGCAGATAGAGTAGAAGAAAAGTTAGAGCAGTGTTTTTAGATGTTATGCTTTTGACCAGTCCTGGGGAAGAAGGAATTCTGGTTTCCAGGGCTAGCCTTAGGGGAGGATGGGGTTGAGAGACAGGAGGGTGGGAGAAGATCAGAGAAAAACATTGGTTTCCTAGGCTGCTGCTAACGCCTTCATTTTGGGGTATTAATTTCTGAACCCCAACACCACCCTTCCCAAAAGCTTGACAGTGAAGGGACAAGGCTGAAAAGGAGCTTGAGTAGGTTGGAGAATGCCAGGAAGGTAAGGGTTGCTTGGTTCCTTGACAATATGGGGAGACTTTGGAATCTTTGTCAGCTGAAGGGGAAACCCAGGAAGCAGTACAGATTGACGCTAATAGATGAGAAGTTTCTAGAATAATCCCTGGGGGTGATGGGTCCATGGTACTAGTAGAGGGATTTATCTTAGGAGGAAAAAAGGTAACACTTTTTTCTTAAAAAAGACAGGAAGCATTTTGACTTGTAGCAGCAGAGTTGCATCGTGTCTTCATAGGCTCTGGATGTGTTCTCCTTGTGGCCTCCTTCCACCATGAAATATGAAAAATTATATTTTGTGACCTCATTGGTTTAAAGACAGATGTGGTAATATATACTAAAACATTCTGGCCAGGAATGGTGGCTCACATCTGTAATCCCAGCACTTTGGGAGGCTGAGGCAGGAAATTGTTAGAATCCAGGAGTTTGAGACCAACCTGGGCAACACATCAAGACCTCATCTCTGCCAAAAAAAAAAAAAAGCAACAAAAAAAACAAGTAGCTGGGTCTGGTGGCACATGCCTGTAGTTTCAGCTACTCAGGAGACTGAGGAAGAAGGATTTTCTTTGACCTAAAAATCTATTCTTTTCCCTCTGGTTTTTTTTGTTTTGTTTTTGTTTTTGTTTTTTTGAGTTGGAGTCTCACTATCGCCCAGACTGGAGTGCAGTGGCCGCTTCTGGCCACCGCAGCCTCGACCTGCTGGGCTCTGGCGATCCTTCTGCCTCAGTCTTCCAAGTAGCTGGAACTACAGGCGCAGGCTACCACGCCCGGCTAATTTTTTTGATTTATTGTAGAGATGAGGTCTCACCTGCCCAGGCGAGTCTCGAACCCGCGGGCTCAGGCAATCCACTCACCTCAGCCTCCCAAAGGCGTGGAATTACAGGCTGAGTCACCTAGCCCGGCTTTCCTCTGGTGTTAAAAGACATTAAAACATTTTTGTGGGTCCCTAAAACAATTGTGGGAATGCCCTGAATTCCCTGTGCTCATCATACCTAATGGCCGTGGTAGAGCAGAGAGAAACCGAAAGAAGTTGCATCGTGTAACAGTGCTTTTAATAAAGTTGGTGTGCAGTCACCTCTTGGGAGTGAGCAAGGTAGAGCTGGTCAAGAAGAGGTGGGCAGATTTGGAAGAGATGTCGGCAAAGGAGAGAGGGCATTGGTGAGGGTTGCCAGGCAACAGCGGACACAAGGAAGCAGGGAGGTGGCCAAGATGGACCTCACACTGGAATCCATCCATCCTGCTTGTATCGTAATCCAGTGATTCTTGGCAGTTCTGGAGGAATGGTGCAAGCAGGTGCTTCAGAAAGACACCTCCCCAGGGCACTGGGGACATCCCTTCCGAATCAGATAACATTCTTACCTTTCTAAATATCCCAGTGTCTCTCTGTTGCTTACACAATGAAAAACATGGCATAGAAAGCATTAAAAAAAAACTTTATTTTTGTTTCCCAACATTCCCAAAGTAATCATGCTCATTATAGAAAATCTGAAAACCTCAAGGAAATAAAAATAAATAGACATTAACATAATCTTTGTCTTTGTGTGTATGTGTGTGTGTCATGATTTCACTCTGTTGCCCAGGCTGGAGTGCAGTTGCACGATCACAGTTCATAGCAGGTTTGCTCTCCTGTGCTCAGGTGATCTTTCTGCCTCAGACTCCCAAGTAGCTGGAATGACAGGTGCATGCCACCACGCCTGGCTATATTTTTGTAGAGATGAATTCTTGCTATGTAGCTCAGGCTACTCTCAAGCTCCTGGACTCAAGCAGCTATCTTATCTTGGCTGCCCAGAGTGCTAGAATTACAGGTCTGAGCTACCGTGCCTGGCCAACATTAATATAGTCTTATAGTCAGAGACAACTGCTGCCAATGTTGAAAGATACTTCCAATCTTTCTTCCTCTACGCACTTTTGGTTGGTTGTATGACATAGGATCTCACTACATTGTGTATCTTAAGAAATGCATGCAATTTTAGGCACCTCTAATAGAAACTTGCAGAATAAAGAATGGAATGATTGTTTTGTTTTTTTCACCACTTTTGTCAGACCCATTATGAAGTGTCAAGTTTGAGTCTTAGCTCCCCTTTTAAGAGGTGGACCAATGAAGTAGGTCTTGTCAGAAGATGAAAACAAGTAGTTTAAGGCCTCTGTTAGCTTAGCTCCAAACTCTGATGCAGTTTCCATCTCCTGCTGCATCTGGACTAAATCCATGCAAGCCATACGCCCATTGGTTTCCTAAGTGTCCAAGCATTCTGCATTCTCTGCTGTCTTCTTTTTGCTAACAATGGTCACTTCTTCCTTCAAAGCCTGGCTCAAGAAGGAATCTACCATGGACCCCACCATGGAATAAATAATTCTGTTCTCTCAGGGCATCTTCAGGATTTCTCCTCTTACTGCTCCCATAGAAGTTATGTGATAAGCACGGGAGTTATTTTTTTTTTTTTTTTTTTTTTTGAGTTGGAGTCTCACTCTGTCGCCCAGACTGGAGTGCAGTGGCCGCTCCCGGCCACCACAACCTCGCCTCCTGGACTCCTGCGATCCTTCTGCCTCAGCCTTCCAAGTAGCTGGAATTACAGGCATGCGCTACCACGCCCTGCTGATTTTTTGATTTATTGTAGAGATGAGGTCTCGCTGCCCAGGCGGGTCTCGAACCCGCGGGCTCAGGCAATCCACTCACCTCAGCCTCCCAAAGGCGCGGGATTACAGGCTGAGCCACCGAGCCCGGCTGGGAGTTATTTTTATATGGGTCTTTTGTCCTGTGGGCAACATGATGACTCCTTCAACTTTGTGACCTTTTTGTAAACCCTGTGCAGTTCCTGGAGAATATTATATTTATTTTTATTCATTACACTCTATCTTGTTACAGAAATAAGTTCAGAAAGCTTGCAAGGATACTTAAAATGTAAGCAAGCATAAATTAAAGGTGTGAGCTTAAAAAAAAGAAAAAAAACCTGAGAGGCAACAAAATATGAAAACAAACTATGATTGCAAATGTTTACTATCACACCAGCTTCAAGGGGGGCAGCATTTGGCTTTGAGCTTTCTAGCAACCAGAGTGAAAAGGTCAACTTCTGGGCCATGTAATTCGCCAAGTCCATGGTTGGAAGTGAGTGGGTAAGAGAGAGGCAATTCATTACTCATCTCTTCTTGGTATCAAGATTAAGTGGAAATTTCTCCCAAGGGGCCTAGTGAAGAGAACTTCATGTAGCATTATGAACAATGCCTTTGTTCCAGTTTTCTTTTCTTTCTTTTTTGGGAGGGGGTTGGAGGCTCACTCTGTCACCCAGACTAGAGTGCAGTGACTGCTCTCAGCCACCGAAGCCTCGACCTGCTGGCCTCCGGCGATCCTTCCGCCTCAGCCTTCCAAGTAGCTGGAATTACAGGCATGCGCTACCACGCCCGGCTGATTTTTTTATTTATTGTAGAGATGAGGTCTTGCTGCTCAGGCGGGTCTTGAACCCGCGGGCTCAGGCAATCCACTCACCCCAGCCTCCCAAAGGCACGGGATTACAGGCTGAGACACCGAGCCCGGCTTGTTCCAATTTTCTAGAGCTACATAAGAAACTACTCCACAGCTTGGTGGCAAAGATAACACTCTATTATTATTTCTCAAGGGTGTCAGGGCTGACAGGCTTAGAGAGGTGGTTCTTACTTGGGGTTCTTCATCGGGCTGTGGTCAGATGGTGGCCGAGGCTGATGTCATCTGATGGCGCCTTCACTTGAAAGTCTCATACCTAGGCTGGAATAATTGGAGGATCTGGAGTTGGCCAGATGTGTCTCTCCATGCAGACTGTCCATTAAGAGAGCTTGAGCTTTCTCACAGCATAGTAGCTGGCTTTCCCCAGAGGAAGTGTATTGAGAGTCAGAAGTGGCCAAGCTTCTTAGGACCTAGGCTTGGAGGTCTCACAGAATCACTTCAACCATGTTCTGCTAATCAAAGCAGTCACAGGCAAATTCAAGTTCAAGGGAGCAGAGGAACTGAATAAACCTCTCGTTGGAGGAATGGCTTATACAGGGAGGGAAGGAATTAGCTGAGGCCATCTTGCTACCACAGTCCTAAACAACATCTTTAAAATATATGCAATTCTGCCAGGCTTGGTGGCTCAGCCTGTAATCCCGAGCCTTTGGGAGGCTGAGGTGAGTGGAT
>NW_007233268.1:333217-336220 GCF_000164805.1 Carlito syrichta | reverse complement strand
GCCTGTAGTTCCAGCTACTTGGAAGGCTGAGGCTGAAGGATTACCGGAGCCCATCAGGTCGAGGCTGCGATGGCCGGGAGCTGCCACTGCACTCCAGACTGGGCAACAGTGAGACTCCAACTCAAATAAACAAACAAACAAACAAACAAAATATATGCAATTCTGAGAGAATTGCCTGAACCCAAGGGTTTAAGACCAGTCTGGGCAACTTGATGAGACCTCGCCTATACAATAAATGAAAAAATTAGCCAGGCGTGATGGCGTGCACTTGTAGTTCTGGCTACTTGGAAGGCTGAGGTGGAAGGATCACCTGAACCCAGTAGGTCGAGGCTGCAGTAGCCATGAGTGTGTGCCATGGCACTACAGCTTAGGTGACAGAGTGAGACTCCGACTCCAAAAAAAAATTATATATATACATAAATGCAATTCTTCATAGATTGTTTCTTGTACCTTTTTTCAGCATAGTTTGTGACACTGATTTACCCATAAATATATCCCTTCATTCAACAAATTTATTGAGTATTTATAATGAAAGGTAGTATATAGTAGTGGTTAACAACAAGGTTGAATCTAGGCATTTCCACTAATTAGTGCTGTAACCTTAGAAGTTACTTAGCTTCACTGTGCCAGTTTCGTCATCTACAAATGAAAGGAAATAACAGAAAGTACACCAAAAATGTTGTTGTGAGAGTAAGCTGTACATGTATTAATACACAAGCACAGAAGTGTTGGCTTCTAAAATTAGTATCAGCACCGTTACCATCGTTATATGCCAGACGATACATTTTGCAGAGAAACAAAGCACAATGACTCAAAAGGAATTTTCTGGAAACAGGCAAAAATGCAGTAGTCTGACCCTCTCTGCTGCATAGCTGACAACTACCAATGGAGAAACTAGCTGACAATTAGTGAGCAATTTCTACTTGCCAAATGCTGAAGGGTGCCTACATGATTGGTGTTTATATACCTAACCCTTAATTGTACCCCACATCTTTATCATAAATAAATAAACAAAACAAAACAAAAACAATGCTGAATACCAGGCACAAGTATCTGCTTCAATCTTAACAAAGTCCCAAGAAACCAAGACAGAGACAGATTGAACCACATGCCCAAGTTTACAGCTACTACCTCGGGGAGCTGGAACTTGAACTCAGATTCTTAGTTATTGCCTAGCTTGTCGAAAGGGCAAAAGGTATTCTTTGTGAATTTTTATTAGGGGCCAGAATTTAGTCACGTGCTGCTGAAGTGTTTGCATTCATAACCCTTCAGCTCCTATTTGTTTACAAGGTATTTTCTCCCAAGAGATATTGTCAGTCGCTTTTGCAGATAAGGAAACTGAAGTTCAGAGATGTGCTTTGCCTAAGGTGGCACAATCAGAATTCAAATCCAGATCTATCCCACTCTAAATCCTGGGCTTCTCCTCGGGAGGAGCTGCCTCTAATTCTAGTAAACTTTTTTTTTTTTTTTGAGTTGGAGTCTCACTCTGTCACCCAGACTGGAGTGCAGTGGCATGCTCCCGGCACCGCGGCCTTGACCTGCTGGGCTCCAGCGATCCTTCCGCTTCAGCCTTCCAAGTAGCTGGAACTACAGGCGCACGCTACCATGCCCGGCTAATTTTTGATTTTTTATAGAAATGAGGTCTCGCCAAGTTGCCCAGGCGGGTCTCGAACCCGCGGGCTCAGGTAAGCCACTCACCTCAGCCTCCCAAAGGTGCGGGATTACAGGCTGAGCCACCGAGCCTGGCGAGACCTCATTTCTATAAAAAAATTAGTCAGGTGTGGTGGTTTGCACCTGTAGTCCCAGCTACTTGAGAGGCTGAGGTAGGGGATTGCTTGAGCTCGTAAGTTCAAGGCTGCAATGAGCCATGATTATGCCATTGTACTGCAGCTTGAGTGACAGAGCGAGACCCTGACTCAAAAATAAATAAATAAGCCAGGCATGGTGGCTCACATCTGTAATCCCAGCACTTTTGGGAGATGGAAGCGAGAGAATTGCCTGAGTCCAGGGGTTTGAGATCTGTCTGGGTAACTTGGCAAGACACCGTCTCTGCAGTAAGTAAAAAAATTAGCCAAGTGTGGTGGTGCGTGCCTGTGGTTCCAGCTGCTTGGGAGGCTGAGGCAGAAGGCTGAGGCAGAAGGATCTCCTGATCCCAGCAGCCTGAGGCTGCAGTGGCCGTGAGCATGCCACTGCACTCCAGCCTGGGTGACAGAGTGAGACTCCGACTCAAAATAATAATAATAATAATTTACACACACACACACACACACACACACACACACACACACACACACACATACATAAAAGTGATGAGCTCTGGATATCCAAGATCTTTACTGATCTGCATGGCACAGGGCTGATGTGCAATAGTATTTTGTTATATATTTGATCTAAACAGGGAAGAAGATTAGTCAAGAAGGCAGAGCAGAGGGACAACAAGTATGGCAATCGAGGTGGGTTGCATGTTAAGGTGGCAACAAGAGCATTGCTGATATGATTTACCACAAGCCCAAGGTAAGGAAGAGCATTCTGGACCATCATCAAGGAAGGACTGGATCATGAAAATCTGGAAAGGGGGTCAGTGGGAAGTAAGAGAGTTGGTGGAAGAATAGGGAAGAAGGGAAGGGAACTGTGTCATCCCAGGAATGACACAGTGTCAGTGCCACATGATAAAAAGGTCCAGGGTGTGACAGCGTTTATAAGTAGTCCAGTGGAGAAGAACTAAAAAGGTCAGGAAAGAAGAAGCAGTAGAGGATTGTGAGGTCAGGCTCTCCATCTGAGGTGTCCTCACAGTGAATACACGGAGGAAAGGAAGGCAGAGAAGGGAGGAAAGGAAGAGAGTCAACTGCAGCCAAAACCACCGCAGAAGACAAAAGCACATCCTTGGGCTATGCAGGTATATTCGTTAAGGTTCTTCAGAGAGCAGAATCAACAGGGGAGTGGGGGCAGGGAGAGAGAGAGAGAGAGAGAGAGAGAGAGAGAGAGAGAGAGAGAGAGAGAGAG
>NW_007233268.1:331164-332404 GCF_000164805.1 Carlito syrichta | reverse complement strand
AACCCGTGGGCTCAGGCAATCCACTCACCTCAGCCTCCCAAAGGCACGGGATTACAGGCTGAGCCACTGAGCCCGGCTGAGATATTAATTTTGAAGTATCTTAAAATAACTGGAAGAACACCTTCATTATTCGAAAGTACTTTATTTTCTCCTTTTATTGTGCCTTTGGCATAAAATGATCTTTATTATTCTCTTTTAATTATAAAATGAATATATGCTTAGAACTTATAGAATATATGCATATACCAGAAACAACTAATGAACCAAAGTCCTCATAACCTTACTGACCAGTGACAGTTTTTTCTTGGGCTTAAACTTTTAAAGTATATTTACATATTGTTGTATGTATCTTGTGCTGTCTTTACAAAACATATTGTGGGTATCCTCCTATTATAGTAAGTGTGGTTCGTCAATGTCCATTTTAATGAGACATATTAGTCTATTGTCTGAATGCGCTATTATTTAGTTTTTTGTTTTGTTTTTGAGTCAGAGTCTCATTTAGTCGCCCAGACTGGAGTGCAGTGGAGTGCTCACAGCCATCATGGGTTCAGGTGATCCTTCTACCTCAGCCTTCCAAGTAGGTGGAACTACAGGCATGCGCCACCACATCCAGTTAATTTTTTGATTTATCGTAGAGACGAGGTCTTGCCATGTTGTCCAGGCTGGTCTTGAACCCGTGATCTTAGGCAATCCTTGCCTCTGCCTCCCAAAATGCTGGGATTACAGGCATGAGCCACTGCGCAGGGCTTATTTAGTTCTTTAGCTTTTGGTATTCTCATTTTTTTTCTACTATAAACTGTGCTGTCATAAACATCCTAGTGTTTAAAATTTATGTGAAAAATGAGTTATTTCCTTAGACTAAATTCCAACCTGAATTACTGGATCACAAGTTTGGTATGTCTTTAAGCCTTTTGATATATATTGCCAAGTCTCTTTCCAGAAAGTTACACTAATTAACACTCCCACCAGAAAGTTGTATATGAGAGTGTTTATACAGCCAACAGATTACTAGTGCCCTTTATTTATTTTATTTTATTAGTATTTTTTAATTTGGGTCAATTCAAGAAGGTTAAAAATATATTTCAAAAAATGTACTTTTTAAAAACTAATGATTCTAACCTTTTTTTCATGTACTTATTAGTCATTTGTTTTGTTTTGTTTTGTTTTTGAGTTGGAGTCTCACTCTGTCGCCCAGACTGGAGTGCAGTGACCACTCCCCGGCCACCGCAGCCTCAACCTG
>NW_007233268.1:326499-330603 GCF_000164805.1 Carlito syrichta | reverse complement strand
GGTGGGTCTCGAACCCACGGGCTCAGGCAATTCACTCACCTCAGCCTCCCAAAGGCGCGGGATTACAGGCTGAGCCACCGAGCCCGGCTGGGTGTTTTAACTTAAAAAAAAAAAAAAATTGTAGCAAATAGTTTTGCCCAGTTTGTCAAAATCCTGAAGATTAAAAAAATTTTTTTATTATGAAAAATTTCAAACATATACAAAAATAGAGAGAATAATGTATCAAACTCCATGTGCCCGTCAACCCATGACCCAGATCCAACAATGATCAGCTCATGGCTAATCAGTCTTGTTTCATGTGTATCTTCCTCTTCATTCTCTTCCCAAATGCTGCTGCTCCTGATTTTTTGCAGCAAATCTTCAACATCATATCATCTCACCTGTAAATATTTCAGTATAGAGAAGACTGAAATGTATGTAGTCAAATCACCCATATTTTTCTTTGGTATTATGTTCAAAATAACATAAATTTTTATCTAAAATATTCTAATTATTGGCCAGATGTAGTGGTTCATGCCTGTAATCCCAGCATTTTGGGAGGTGGAGGTGAGAGGATTACCTGAGCCAAGGGGTTTGAGACCAGCTTGGGCAACTTGGTGAGACTGTCTCTACAATAAATAAAACAATTAGCTGGGTGTGGTGGCATGTGCCTGAAGTTGCAGCTACTTGGAAGGCTGAGGTGGAAGGATTGCCTGAGCCCCGCAGGTTGAGGTTGCAGTGACCGTAATCACACTACTGTACTCCAACTTGGGTGACAGAGTGAGACTCCAACTCAAAGATCAATAAAATAAAATAAAAATAAGAATAAATTTTCTAATTGTCTTTTGGCTTTACTAAAAAAAAACTTTGACTTTTTGATCCATCAGAACTGAAATATTTTTTCAAGTATTTAATTAATTGAACATGTTCATATGTTCTCACTGATTTAAAATATCAACTTTGGCTGGGAGTGGTGGTTTACATCTGTAATGCCAGCACTTTGGGAGGCCCAGGCAGAAGGTTGACATGAGGCCAGGAGTTTGAGACCAGCTTGAGCAATATAGTGAGACTCTGTCTCTCCAAAAAGTAGTTAAAAAAATTTTTTTAAAGGGTCAGACATAGTGGCTCACACCTGTAATCCCAGGACTTTGAGAGGCAGAGGCAAGAGGACTGCCTGAGCCCAGGGGTTCAAGACCAGACAGGGCGACTTGATGAGACTTTGTCTCTATAATAAATTTTAAAAAATTAGTTGGGCTTGGTGGTGCGTGCCTGTAGTTTGAACTACTTGGAAGGCTGAGGGGTAAGGCTCACCTGAGCCCAGCAGGTCGAGGCTGTGGTGACTGTAAGCGTGCCACTGCTCTTCAGCCTGGGTGACAGAGTGAGACTCCAAACTCAAAAAAAAAAAAAAAAGGAAATATAAACGTCATATGTGAAATATGCATACATTGCTAGGTCATTTGGGTCTCTCTGTTTGGTCTCATGCTGGTATTACTATTTTTTGGAGTATGTATGTATATATGCATGTATGTATGTATGTATTTTATGAGTTGGAGACTCACTCTGTTGCCCAGACTAGAGTGCAGTGGCACACTCATGACCACCCCAGCGTTGACCTGCTGTGCTCCAGTGATCCTTGCACTTCAGCCTTCCAAGTAGCTGGAACTACAGGCGTGTGCTACCACACCCGGCTAATTTTTGATTTATTGTAGAGACAAGGTCTCGCCAAGTTGCCCAGGTGGTCTTGAACCCCTGGGCTCAGGCAATCCACTCGCCTTGGCCTCCCAAAGTGCTGGGATTACAGGCTGAGCCACCGAGCCTGGCCTGGAGTATGTATTTAATATTTGTTATTGAAATTTCCCTGGTATAACACTATTAATCATTCCTAGAGTGTGATTTAATGCACAACTGTTCAAAATTCTGAAAAATCTTAAAGCTGATACTATTCATCATCATTTGAAAATTAGATCTGCAAGCTCAGCATATAAGAGGCTGTCCCCACTTTTCATTAAAAGTAATTATTAAGTAAAAATTACTTATTATATAATTAAACTCAGGCTATTACATCATTGTATATATTTATATATTTTAGAAAAGCGATTAGAAGCCGGGCTTGGTGGCTCAGCCTGTAATCCCGCGCCTTTGGGAGGCTGAGGTGAGTGGATTGCCTGAGCCCGCGGGTTCGAGATTCGCCTGGGCAGCAAGACCTCATCTCTACAATAAATCAAAAAATCAGCCGGGCGTGGTAGGGCATGCCTGTAATTCCGGCTACTTGGAAGGCTGAGGCAGAAGGATCGCCGGAGCCCAGCAGGTCGAGGCTGCGGTGGCTGGGAGTGGCCACTGCACTCCAGTCTGGGCGACAGAGTGAGATTCCAATTCAAAAGAAAAAAAAGAAAAACGATTAGAAATGACCAGAAATTTAGTTCTAATGAATTGACAAACGTGCTTTGAGTCCCCGTTATGTGCTAGGACACGATGTCTGGTGCTGATTACACAGGGAAAAACAAGGTGGACACAGTTCCTATCAAGTGGCGATCAATTTCAGGGACTCCAGGCCCCCTGTTAAGAATCTATGAATAGGAGACAGGATGAAACGAGTCAGAAATGCAGGTTTGAGGACATCATTACCGACGGAACGACCCGCGTTATAGGAACTGTGAAAATACAATTCTGTGGGTAATTGGTGTTTTATTTCTTTCAGTCCTTATCTCTGCAGCGCTTTCTTAGCATTCTGTGGCTTTCAGAGCTCTCCTCCGCTGGGTTCCAGTGACCTCATTTACAACTCTTCGGAGAAGAGCCGTCAGACTGAGAAAGATTCTGGGAAAAGATATTTTGCCTCCAAATGCTGTTAGTTGAATGGCAGGCCCCTTACCCTAATTAATGCCAGTATAGATCCCTTGGAATAGTCTCAAAGTACTATTTAGCCTATTTTCAAAATTATAAGCTTTTTTTTTTTTTTAGTTGAAGTCTTACTCTGTCACCCGGACTGGAGTGCAGTGGCCACTCCCGGCCACCGCAGCCTCGACCTGCTGGGCTCCGGCCATCCTTCCGTTCAGCCTTCCAAGTAGCTGGAACTATAGGCGCGTGCTGCCATGTCCAGCTAATTTTTTGATTTATTGTAGAGATGAGGTCTCACCAAGTTGCCCAGGTGGGTCTCGAACACGCGGGCTCAGGCAATCCACTCACCTCGGTCTCCCAAAGTGCGGGATTACAGGCTGAGCCACTGAGCCCGGCCATTATAAGCTTTTTTTTTTTTTTGAGTTGGAGTCTCACTCTGTTGCCCAGACTGGAGTGCAGTGGCCGCTCCCGGCCACCGCAGCCTCGACCTGCTGGGCTTCGGCGATCCTTCCGCTTCAGCCTTCCAACATTATAAGCTTTTTACTACTTCACATTTCAGATGTGTTAGTTTAGCAGTTATTTCCTTACAAAGGGATCCCACCTTCAGTCACACTTAAATATTTTTCTATGGGGTGAACAAGCAGGATTTAGGCACAACTATTCCACAAAATACTTTTGTCTTTACTGAGAAAGCAGTTAAGAACATCTTAAGATCTTTTGCTTCTGATTTCTAAAGTAGTTAATGCTGCATTAGGGCACAAATAACAAACCAACCAACTACAATGATATAAAAAGACTCAGTTTTTTTTAACATAAGAAATTTAGACAACTACATGCCAGAGCTGGGAAGCTATTAAACAACGCCAGACTTTCTCTCTCAGCACTGCCTTCTTCAGTTGTGAAATCCACCCTCATGGTTGCAAGATGGCTGCCGTAGCTCAAATAACAATGCCTGCAACCCAAACAGGAACAAAGGGAAAGAGGAAAGGGAAAAAGGGACGCATTATAGCTGAGCCTGACTCAGCAAAAAGTCTCTCCAGATCTCCCAGTGTTCTCCATTTAGTGACTATTGAATAGAATTGCGTCCTGTGGTTATCCTCACAGTAGGAAAGGCTGAGTGATTGTAGGTCTTAACTGGGAACATTGTTACCAAACAGCATTTGAGCTCTGTAAGTAAAACAGAAGGAATGTCACAATTCCTTAGCCAGAGGACGTGTATAGACTATTCACAAAGCGGTCGCGTAGGACCACTTTGCATCTTCCTCGAGCTCTTATTCCAATAATACTACC
>NW_007233268.1:323004-326012 GCF_000164805.1 Carlito syrichta | reverse complement strand
TCACCTCAGCCTCCCAAAGGTGCAGGATTACAGGCTGAGCCACCGAGCCCGGCTCACTCATTCTCATTTATCAATTTAATTAATAGTTACTGAGCATCTTCTTTATGCCCGTCATGGGGGAAACAAAAATGAACAAAATAGACACAATACCCGACTTCAAAAAGTAAATAGGGCGGTGTATCTTATATTCCATTAAGACAACCAGATTCTGTTTTGAAGCATGAATATCCTTCTCTTATGGTCAATAAAAAATGTGCATTCTCCTCTATACTGCTGACACTATTTTCCTTGGATAAATCCAAGTGTTCTTGAGCAACTCAACATCCTGATATGCAAGTCAAAGTTCAGAGTGCAAGGGACTGATATTAAATAATAAAAGCCAATGTGCTTAACTGCTTGGAATATTGTTTAGTTCATCTATCCTGGGTGGCTCAGCAAGATAGTTAATCCAAGTGACAGACCATGCAATACACTTGTTGGGGGAGGGGGCCGCATCTTAGCCACCTTTCCACTTCCCAAGTTAACTCAGTGACTCATCATGGTAAGTGCCCGGCACAGTAAATACAGTTTGCTGACCCAAACTCAAAGTTAGACCTTTCTTTACTAGAATGATAGGAACTACACAGGAATTCTTTAAGGTCAAAGTGGACAGCTCATCATTCTTGGCCTTCAATTTTCTAGGACAAAATTATTCTTTCTGTGTTGTGTGTTAAAGTTTCCCAACCGATCTGTCAAGGCACACTTACACATTTTGTGGATGTGGTTGAGATGTGCAGAGATATTAAACCCCCCAGACGCTGGGCAGCACATCTCACTCTAGTGAGCCCCACAAACTCTACCACTGGTTGTATGTGACATAAGGTAAGAAAGGCTTGGGAGCTTTGCTCTGTGGCACATAACTTGAGTATTCACACAAACCTGAACAAACACACTTTCCAAGGGAGTAAGTGCTCTTTCAGCCCATCTCTGTGTAGCCTTCTAACACTATGAAAATAAAAGCCAGGCTTTTATTTATTTGCTTATTTATTTATTGATATTATACTGAATCGCATTCCACAAATCCTTTGTGCAATGAGACAGGGTATAAATAATCAAGTATCTAGCTTTTCCTAACAATGCTAATTTTCCTAACAATGTTAACGCCGCCCGGCCATCTGGAATATAAAGGCTGCCTTTTCCATCAGCAGCAGAGAAGGCTGTACTTGGGATTCATCAGAGCCCCCTTTCATGAACTAAGAGCTATTCAACTCTTATCAAAGGACAGGTGAGAGGAGTGGTATTTGAGAAAGATGGACTGAGGGGGCTGTTAGTCGCTCTTTCATCTCAGTTCCCAAAGTTCTATTCTTGTTCTGAATTAGATTAGGACCCTCTCCCACGACCTTAGCTCCCACAGAAATATCACCACTGAACCAGGATCCAAGACCATCTCCTTAGCTTTTATGAGGAGTTGATCTTTTAAAAAAAAAAAAATCACATAAAAAACTGTTCTGAATCTTTTGCTGATGCCCTAATTAGATTGTAAGGATCTTGAGAACAGAGACTGTCTTACCCTTTGTAACCCTAGCACCTAACATGGGGTACTGTGAGCATGAAAAAGTTACATACTTACATGCTGAATACAAGAAACAAACAAAGCACCCACACGAAATATACCAACATGTAGCAAGTTATAAAGCTTTTTTTTTTTAAAAAAGGAAACACACCTGCAAAGCTAAAATTTGGCTTCATGTGAATAGTTTCACCAAGTGTGAATAACTTCAAAACAGACTTCAAATATATAGTCTTGAAAAGGCTTTGTTACCAGGTTTTTTTTTTTTTTTTTAAAATCAAGTTTGGATAGTTTAAAAACATCTAGCAATTGTTTTAGTAAAGAAACGGCCTTTGAAAAACCAGGTCCTAGCAGAGCACAGTGATCAGTGCCTGTAGTCCCAGTTACTCAGTGGAGTGGCTTGAGTCCAGGAGTTCGAGTCCAGCCAGGGCAACATAGTGAGGCTCCCATCTCTTAAAGAAAAAATAAAAAAAATTAAAAACCAGGTCCTGTAGGTTACTGAAATCAGGATGGGCAAATTCATTTAGATGAGGGTGCTCAAAATGCTCCTTCTGCAAAAGCCAAAACGGAAGTTAAAATTCTCAGGACATAACCCTGAATTGTATCCCACATCCTTAAAATAAAAAATTAAAAAAAAAAAGGAAAGACAAAAATTCTCAGGACATCTGTGAGCTAAAACAACAGGTCCAGTGTGGGGTCTGTGCCAACCTCCGAGTTTCTAGCTGCCCTGCTGGCAGTCTAGGAAGGGTATCTCCTGTCAATTCCTGAAAAGGACTCCAGCTGCCAAATCAGGAGGGAAAAGGCGAGTATAGAAGGCTCTGTGAAAATTGGCACAAGAGTACACACAGTTTCAAGGTACTGCGAGTTATATTTGAAAAAAAAATATTTAAAGGTGGCTGCCAAAATTACACTGGATTTAAATCAGTAGAAAAAGTCTTTCATGACTAACACCACTTAAAAATCCTGGACCCAAAACAATTCTAGAGAAACAGACACTGTAAAGGACACCTAGTATCTACTTACTACCAGAAAATCACACGTGGGACTAGAAATGACAACCTCAACGTGGGGTGTTGCTAAATACAGCACCGCTCTGTTATAATAGCTGATTTGTATAGACACGGGGACGTGCAGAAGGTCAAACCATGCGCCTAGGAAGGTCACGCTTGCTACACGACCAGAAACAGCCTCCTGTCACAGGGACACACACCGACGACCGTCCAGTCCACAACCCCAGGACCCTGCAGGGGGCTGAGACCTTTTGGCACGGGGCAGTTGAGAAAGCAGCACAGACGCCAAGAGCCGAGCATTTCGGACTCATTTCAGTTCTCTTCCACCCATGACTTTCCCGTAGCTTCCCAAGACCCTCCAAAACTTGGGTTCGAGGAAGGAATCCCAGGGGCAGGGGAGCAGGGGGACAGCGGAGGCCCGCGCCCCTGGCACGGTTCCCTCGGCGGAT
>NW_007233268.1:308284-322495 GCF_000164805.1 Carlito syrichta | reverse complement strand
TGCGGCCCAGGCGGCGCCGCAGCAGCCCGAGGAGGGCCCCGGCGCGGGCCCCGGCGCGTGCAGCCTGCACCTGAGCGAGCGCGCCGACTGGCAGTACTCGCAGCGCGAGCTGGACGCCGTCGAGGTCTTCTTCTCGCGCACCGCCCGGGACAACCGGCTCGGCTGCATGTTCGTGCGCTGCGCGCCCTCCAGCCGCTACACGCTGCTCTTCTCGCACGGCAACGCCGTGGACCTGGGCCAGATGTGCAGCTTCTACATCGGCCTCGGCTCCCGCATCAACTGCAACATCTTCTCCTACGACTACTCGGGCTACGGCGTCAGCTCGGGCAAGCCCTCCGAGAAGAACCTCTACGCCGACATCGACGCCGCGTGGCAGGCGCTGCGCACCCGGTGAGCCCGGCGGGGGTCGCCAGGCCCGGCCGGCGGCTGGCGGGCCGGCGGGGTGGGAGGTCTCTGGGAGCCTTTGGGGCGGCCTGCGAGGCTAGGTGCACCTCCTCCGGGACTGTGGGCCTGCGGAGAGCCCCCTGGCTTTTTCTCCCGCCCTGGCCTGCTCCCACCCTCACCGAAAGCCCCGCCAGCACTCCGCTTCCTGGAGAGCTCAGACTCGGAGGATTTTCCTGCTTGGGCATGTCTGGGTGCCACCTGTCCGCCGGCTGGGTCTTCTGTGGCTCTGGTCACTGTGCCGTGTGGGTACTTAAGCACCGGGCAGAAAGAAGCAACTTGGTTCGTGTTTCGTTTGTAGGACAGACCATCAGGGACTGACCACCCAGGCTGAAGTGACCTTGGGCAAGGCGCCTGAGCCTCTAGACCTCAGTTTCCTTCCCTGTAAGGGCAGTGGGTGAGACAGGATGACCTCTAAAAGACTTTCCGGTTGTAAAGTGTGCGCAGGACAATGTCTGGGCAACCTTGGAGGCAGCTGGAGGGTCGAGGATTTTGCCTCCTGATGTGGCAGAGTAGTTGGCACCGTGGCCAGGAAGTTAGCTGGCGGCTGTTGACCTGGCACCTTCCACAGAGCCTCAGTAGCAGCCCAGGAGAAGTTTGAATCTTAGAGGGTTTGGGCAATCTCTTGACCTTGAATTAGCATTCACAAAGGACTGGAAAGTGTTTAACTGAGGGCCTTTTACGAATCAGTCACAAACTAGGGCATGGTTTAAGGATTAGACCTGATCAAACAAACAAACATACAAAAAACCTGAGTTTCCTTCTCAGTTAGACAGAAGTCTGGTAAGTGAGCATGCAAGGTCACCTGTTTGTGCTCGAGTCTTGATATCTTGATATCACCACCTACCTCATGGCAGTGATGGTGAAAATTCCTGAGGTCTTGTCTCTAAGGAGTTTTGATTTCTTTAGATGAAAGAGTCCCCAGAATAAGTACGTTTGGGATTATTGTCGCTGTGGACCTTATATGGTTTTTATCTAAAACCTATTTGCTTGGCTCATGTGCACATCACTGATGTTAATGAGACACACACACACACACACACACACACACACACCCCGCCATTTGTGTTCATGCATATGTTCGTAAATTACCCCTGGCCTGTCTGGGAAAATGTCTTGTCCAACAGGGAAGTACTTGGTATTGAATACACGTTGCATGTTTACGTTCTCCTGAAGTCCTGAAGGGGATGTCCTCATTTGGATTATAGCTTTTCAAAAGTGGCTTAGGCAGATGAGAATGTATCATATGCAGATTATATTGGATCAGAATCCGAAAGTAGTTAAAAGCCACCTGTTCCAGTAAAGGGTTTCAAAAGTATGTGTCACACACAATCAATAGATGACTAGAATTTGCTGTTGGCAAAGGCATTAAGTATGAAGTTGGCATTAGATCTTTTTAAAGTGGAGCATGAAAGTCTTACCTTGAGTAAATTTTATTTAAACATTTCTGTGGCACATTGCTCCTATGTGTGTATTTCTGCATTACAGTGAAAGTCTTTCACAGGTCTGACCCTTTGCCCTGAACATGCAGGTGTGTCTGTGTTGCTTCATATGTGAGGTGATGTTATTTCCTGGAAACTTTTTTTGTCATATTTAGAATCAAGGGGCATTGTTTTGAATACTGTTAAATTTTGAACTATCTGATGGTGTATCTAAATGTTGCCTCCCTTTTTAATGTTATGCCAGAACTCATATGTAAGCTAATGCATTCACCTGTAAAATAGGTTAGAATTTCAAGGCTAAGTGAGAATCTTAGAATTTGAAGAAATCTTACAAATCCCCTGTGCTTTTCAAACTGTTTGGACTGTGACCCCACAGTGAGCACCACATTTTACATCTCTTTTATTTTTTGAGTTGGAGTCTCACTCTGTCGCCCAGACTGGAGTGCAGTGGCCCATTCCCGGCCACCGCAGCCTCGACCTGCTGGGCTCTGGCGATCCTTCCACCTCAGCCTTCCAAGTAGCTGGAACTATAGGCATGCGCTACCACACCGGCTAATTTTTTGATTTATTGTAGAGATGAGGTCTCACCAAGTTGCCCAGGCGGTTCTTGAACCTGCGGGCACAGGCAATCCACTCACCTCAGCTTCCCAAAGCGCAGGATTACAGGCTGAGCCACTGAGACTGGCTCACATTTTATATCTTGATCAAGTGCATGCATACTTGGATCTACATGTTTGAAGCAAATGCTTCACAAAACAGTTTTTTTTCTCCTGTGGATAATGCATATACCAGAGTATGTTCTGTTTTAACAAAAGAAGAAAAAGAAGGATGGTTGTGAGCTGCTAAATTTGTCTTCCAATTCACGTATGGATACTGCCCATGTTCACCCACCTCACCTGATAGAAAAATTATCTCACGGCCAACCAACAGTAGGTCTCTGGACTCCTCTGTTGGTCCTTTCCACTGCACCATGTGGTCATATTTGTCAGATTTCTCTAGGGGTGCATTTGGGTGTCTCAGTTATTCCACTAACGTAAGAGTTACCTGAATTTGATGCTGATTAGCCCCTTCACCACCTTCCTTCCGTCTTTCTTCTCTTGTTGCTCTGTCTTCTGCTTTAATCTTGCCTTGAACATGTCCTGTTCTACCCATTTACAGTTCTGTTCGGGTCATTGCTACAGCCGGGGCGGCTTCTTCTTGAACCCATTCTTCTGGGGCTGGGTCAGACCCTGTGTGCCACTCCCACAAGCCTGTGTCCTTTTCCTCTTTCCTGATTAGCCACACTCCTCAGGATGCTGGATGGAGGGTTTTCCTGGTCTGAGTCTTCTCCATCTCTGTGTTTGGATTGTTTCCCGAGGTGGTCTAGGAGGTATATGTGGGTGCTGGACAGCCCTTCCAGCCTCAGGCCCTTGGGCCCCCTCCTCCCACTCACATCTGGCGTTTTGTATATGCTCTTCTCTGGTGCTGGGAACGCTCCATCCGGACTGGATTCTCATCGGATCAGGTGACCCTTTGTGTTCCCTGCGCACCTGCTGCTCAGCATCTTTGCTTGTGGTTATCAGTGTTGATTTCTCTGTTATTTGGCTGTATCCTCTCTAAACTGAAAGATGCCTGAGGGCAGAGACTTTGTGTCATCTCTATTCCCAACAGCTGGAAAAATGTCCTAAAATAATAGATACTCATTAAGTGCTTGTTTAATGAATTGTACATAAATGGATGCATTTAATTTTTTCTAAGTTGGACTCTTACAAAGTCTTATATTTTATTTTATCTTCAACGTTTAATATCTATAGGAACAACCATAGACAAAAAGGGGTTCAGATGTATTAACTAGAGACCTGGTCCACTTTGTATCCATTAGATACATTTTTTTTTTCTGAGTAGGAGTCTCATTCTGTCACCCAGGCTGGAGTGCAGTGGCACACTCACAGCTACTGCACCTTCAGCCCGCTGGCTCAGGTGATTGTTCTGCCTCAGCCTTTGAAGTAGCTGGAGCCACAGGTGCGCACCCACACCTGGCTAATTTTTTGATTTATGGTAGAGATGAGGTCTTGCCACATTGCCCAGGCTGGTCTTGAACCCCTGAACTCAAGCCATCCTCTCACCTCTGCTTCCCAAAGTGTTGGAATTACAAGCATGAACCACCATGCCTGGCCTAGATAGGTGTTCTTGTGACATTGAAATGTCTGTATCGAACAGAAGAGCAGTATAACCCTTCCTTTATATTTTTCTCTTATCTTTTATCCATCACCTATCCGTGCCAGTGCCTATGTGTGTTCTAGTGAACTGTCCAGCTCTTGATGGAGCACTTCAGGCATGAATACTACCAGTGTGCAGACCCCACATGCATGGATAAAGGCAGTGAGTGCCCCCAAATGGGCATGTAATCAAGAATAAGGGTTTCAGGAGGAAGTAAATTTGTAAAGAAAGTGATCATTGCTATTTAGCCAGTAGGTGATTATTTTAAGCATTTGAAAAGGTATGAAAAGGATGTACAAGGGAAGTAGGGTTGGAAGGTGCCAGGAAGGGAGCGGCTCAGCATGGGCCGAGTAAGTTGGAGACCCTAAGTGTTGTGAGAACCTCCAAGGTCAAGACTTATTGTACATTTGTCATCCTGAAAGACTTTGTGTGTTGTATTTACAAGCCATTGAGGGATAGAAATATTTGTGGAGCTGGGCACGGTGGCTGACATCTGTTATCCCAGCACTTTGGGAGGCAGAGGCAAGAGAGGATTGCCTGAGTCCTGGGGTTCAAGACCAGCGTGGGCAGTTTGGCAAGACAAATTTAAAAAAATTAGCCGTGTGTAGTGATGCATGCCTGTAGTTCCAGCTACTTGGGAGGCTGAGGTGGAAGGATCGCCTGAGCCCAGCAGGTCGAGATTGTGGTGGCCATGAGCGTGCCACTGCACTCCAGCCTGGGTGACAGAGTGAGAGACACTTACTCAAAAAAGAAAAAAGAAAAAAAAAAAAGGAAAAAGAAATATTTGTGGATAGGACACTGAGAGGGTCGCCTTATTAGAGCCTGTCATAACTTGAGTTGGGGAAGCAAAGTGATTGATCTGTGCAGGACAGGCTGCCTGTGGGTTCAGGTGGAAGGAGGAGGATGCAGCCTCCTTAGCACACATCCTTCAAGGGGATCCTCTTGGAGCTGAGCAGTTTTAGATTGTACTTGCACAAGTAGGCCCATGATTCAGGAGAGAGTGAGTCAGGCTGATTTGAAAGTATAAACCCAAACAAGCAAATCACCCAAAGAATCAGGGGTAAAGTAGGCAGAGTATTTCAGCCAAAACAAGTAAGCCGGAGAAATAGGAGAGTGGGGTGTTTCTGAGTCAATTTGCTGCTGGTGTTTGTAGATGCCATTCACAGAAGTTGTCTTTGATCCTCCTATTTGATGCTGGGGACAAAGACTGTGAAGAAGACAGGCATTTGGCAACACGGACACAGAAACATCAACACAGAGAAAGCCAATGCAGAGAGAAAGACAAATGAGAGTCTTTTGTTGCCTATGTGCAAAAGACAAATCACAAAAGGCTTAATACTTCATTCATACTTTGGGAGATAGAAGCGAGAGCATTGCCTGAGCCCAAGGGATGGAGACCAGCCTGGGCAACTTGGTGAGACTTTCCCTCTACGATATATCAAAAAATTAGCCAGGTGTGGTGGTGCATGCCTATAGTTTCAGTTACTTGGAAGGCTGAGAGGGAAGGATCACCTAAACCCATTAGGTCGAGGCTGCAGTAGCTGTGAACCTGCCACTGTGTTCCAACCTGGGTGACAGAGTGAGACTCCGACTCAAAGAAAAAAAAATGTCTCTCATTTGACCAACAAACCATTAACCATTAAACACACATTTATTGAAGCTGTGCTTGTGTCAAACACCACGCTAGATTCTCTTTGAGTGTTAATCCCAGTTTCTTTTTGTCTTGAAAGAATGGAATAGATTTCAGATGCATTTTGAATGTGTAGCCGTGTTTTGCCATTGTATAACTTTTTTGTCTGTGATGCATAGGATCTGTAATTGGAAAATCCATGTCACAGCAAGGCTGTAGTGGCATACACTTGGGTAGCGGGATCCTTGAAAAGCACCTTCTGTTGGTTGTGAATGTGTTTGTAGTTGCCACGCGCAGGGTGCAGTTCTCCTGGGAGTAGCAACACGGCTACTTTCCTGGCCATGCTGAAGTTAATAGCCTAACTTCTTTGTTCTCATTGTTCTCTGAGGGAATACTGTGATGCCATTACACTAAGAAAGCCTAAGATTTCTACCTGAGTGTGACTGATTAGGGAAAAGAAAAACAGAGCATGTTAAGAATACAGTTTGACGTAAGGTGAAGCATGATGATATTTCTAGAAAGGAAATAGAATATTGACTTGCAATGCAAGTTAGCCAGTATGTGAATATTCCATTAGCAAGAATATCGTTCTTGGGGGCAGACCTGTTGAGGGTAGGCATGGTGGCTCACGCCTGTAATCCCAGCATTTCGAGAAGCTGAGATGGGAGCACCGCTTGAGCCCAAGAGTTCGAGACCAGCCTAGGCAACATAGTGAGACCTTGTCTCTACAAAAAAAAAAAATTAAAATTAGCCAGTTGTGTGATGCATGCCTGTAGTCCCAGCTACTTGGAAGGCTGAGGCAGAAGGATTGCCTGAGCCTAAGAGGTCAAGCTTGCGATGAGCTGTGATCATGCCACTGCACTCCAGCCTGGGTGACAGAGTGAAACCCCAACTCCAAAAAGAACAGACCTGTTGAAAGTGAAGTAGACAAGTGCATTTTGGGAGCCTGCTTAGAATCCTCCTTCTTGCCGGCATACCTTCTCCCTTCCTCTGGGGCCCTTTGGCCATACCTGGCCTGGTGGCTCCCCTTACCATGGCAGCAAATGGGCTTCTCTCTAGCAACACCAGAATCTGAGCT
Organism: Carlito syrichta; assembly: GCF_000164805.1. Lineage (NCBI taxonomy): Eukaryota > Metazoa > Chordata > Mammalia > Primates > Tarsiidae > Carlito > Carlito syrichta. Next base: position 315,705 of record NW_007233268.1, on the reverse strand, counting down.
CTCACCTGCTTCACGCGAAACTCTTCCTTGGTTCTTATCTGAGGGGTCTTGCTTTTCTCCAGCAATCTGCCTGCAAAAGACCTAACAGACTACTTCATTTTCTGTGTTAATGGACAATAACTTTAAGTATTCTCTGCCATGCATATTTTTTAACATTTAGGGCACTCTTGGAGGCTCATTCTTGACTATATAGTTCAGTCTTAAAACTCTGATGGTGCCGTGGCATATTGATGGTAGAAAGATTTTTCCCCCCTACAGAAATCACTTAAATAATGCTATCCTAGATTACTTAGAGCTTACCCTAAAGGTCACTTCCTACCTTCTATTACTGTTTCTATTCCTCAATCTCTTGCAAATGTAGTTACTTCTCTACTCTATTAAGTATTTATAATCCTGCTCAAGACACCAGAATCTGGCTTTAGGAAGTGCAGTGTTCATTTTGGTAGTACTGGATTTTGCTTAGGCTTATGTTGAAATTGTAAATCTGCTCCACTTTAAGAAACCTATGTATAGGAATGCAAAGTTTCAACACAGATATGCTTAGGAGATCATTATTTAGGTAACAGTGATTTTTTTCCCATAGGATTGCTTTAAATAACTGACTTTGTAATTTTGTCTAAAAGATGTGATTTACAGAAGTTGAACAAACATAAAACCTTTTGGACTTGAAAACTCCAGCACCCCTGCTGATTTACATGTCACTATCTTAGTTTGCTTTGTACTGCTGTAACAGATTATTCAACATTGGGTAATTTATACAGAAAATGACATTTAAACAGATTATCCGACATTGGTTTATTTTCTACAGTTCTGGAGGCAGGAAGTCCAAGAACAAGATGATGGCAGGTTTGATGTCTGATGAGGGCTGCTCCCTGCTTCCAAGATGGTGCCTTGAATTCTGTGTTCTGAAGGGGAGGAAGGCTGTTCCTCAAAAGGCAAGAGAGGATGGGAGATGGGCACACATTTGACCTCAGAATTCACTCTGAGGTCAGGCCTTAATCCGTTCATGAGGGTGGAACCCTCATGGCCTCATCACCTGAATAGCCCCACCTCTTAAAATGGTTACAGTGGCAGTTAAATTTTAACATGAGTTTTGGAGGGGCAAACATTCAAGGCATAGCAGGCACCTTGACCAAGCCACTTCACACTTTTGGGCTTCACATTCCATTGTTTTAAAACCTGGAACAATGGAATGTAGCCCAACAACATGACTTTGGAGGTGCCTTTAGCTAAGTCTGTGTTTTGTGATTTTCGAAGAAAGTACCTCATGCTTTTGAATTTGCTTTTCCAGGCTACACTGGGAAATGAGTGAATCTCAACCCTAGCTGTACCTTAGAATTTCTTAGGTAGATTTTTTTAAGGTATGTGATCTATATATATTAGTATGTGTGTGTATGTGTGCACAGCCAGAATTGATACTCAGTAACCTAGAAACATCCCAAAATCAGTGTACAAAGATTGACCCTGGTTGTACTTGGCTAAGAGTTGAAGAAAGTGGAATATTAGAAAACACTTTTTGCATATAAATATGTGGCCATCCCCCCCCCTTGTCTGTGGGGGTTACATTCCAAGAGCCCCAGTAGATGCCGAAACTGAGGCTAGTACTGAACCCTATATACACCGTGTTCTCTGCTCTACATGCACACCTATGATGACATTTAACTTATAAATTAGGTCCAGGTGGAGATGAATAACAATAGCTAATAATAAAATAGAACAGTGGCCAAGTGCATATAGTCTCTCTCCCTCTGAATATCTTATACTTTACCACAGGTAACTGAAACCTCAGAAGTGGAGCTGCGAGAAGGAGACCCTTCTGTAGATGGTTTCAAAGATCTTTGGTGGCCAGGAACACACTAAAATAAGCCATGGGGGGGCAGTGATGGAAATGAGTAAAATCACCACATCATGTTTGCGAGACTCCCCAGAGCCTGAAGCCTAGAATGTGGAGGCCATTGAGGCCCTTGGCCTCCCTCTTCCTTTCTCTCCAGCTGCGTCTGCCTGGCTTGGCTTCTCACATCTCTGCATGCCTATCCTGTTGCTCTTTCTGGAGACAAGCTTCATTCACAGTCTTTTTTCTTTTCTTTTTTTTTTCTGAGTCAGTCTCACTCTGTCACTCAGGGTGGAGTATAGTGACATGCTCACGGCCACTGCAACCTCGACCTGCTGGGCTCAGGCGATCCTTCCGCCTCAGCCTTCCAAGTAGCTGAAACTACAGGCACCTGCCACCATGCCTGGCTAATTTTTTGATTTATTGTAGAGATGAAGTCTCTCCATGTTGTTCAGGTTGGTCTCAAACCCTTGGGTTCAGCAATCCTCTCACCTTGGCCTCTCAAAGTGCTGGGATTATAGGCGTGAGCCACCGCACCTAGCCATCATTCATGGTCTTTGTACATCATGGCGCCCCCCCCCCCAACTCTGCTCTGTTCTTTCTGCCTCCGAGTTGGCCTCCTTCATGCCCAGTGCCCATTCTTGCTTCACCCATTGAGCCCCTAGGTTAGTGATGGCTGTTGCTGAAGCACTGTAAAGAAATGTGATTACCTCTTTACTTTTTATTTTATTTTGAGTCGTAATCTCACTCTGTTGCCCATGCTGGAGTGCAGTGACATGCTTACGGCCACAGCAGCCTTGACCTGCTTGGCTCAGGCGATCCTTCTTCCTCAGCCTTCCAAATTGCTGGAACTACAGGCATGTGCCAACCAAGCTGGGCTAATTTTTTGATTTATTGTGGAGATGAGGTCTCGCCACGTTGCTCAGGCTGGTCTCAAACCCCTGAGCTCAGGCAATCCTCTCACCTCTGCCTCCCAAAGTGCTGGGATTACAGGCTTGAGCCACTGTGCCCAGCATGGCCACCTCTTTAGGGTCCTCAGGAGAGAGCAGTCCTGAAAGAAGGGGGCCTGGCTGGATGAGCATGTGGACATTCCTACTGCGCTGACCCTTCTGTGCCTTCCAGTCAGGCTCCCACCCCTCCTCTGGCTGCGGATGCAGGGTTGCATGGACTCATCTCCACTCTCCACTGAGCGCCTTGTGTGTGATGCGGAGTTCATTCTGACAGGAGCGCGCTGGCCTTGAAGAATAGACCACAATTAATTCCTTAAACCAGGTCAGTGGAGCGGTGACAGCATTGCCTTTTTGTGACCATGTGCGTGGGTGCCCATTATGAGCCTGGGATTGAGAGGCTGTAGGAAAATAGGACTCTCCTCTTTTGCTGCTTCTCCCACTTTCTGCCCTGAAGCCTACACACCTTCTACCATGCTGCAATGGGCTGCTTGTGAAAGTGGCCTGTGGTGTGGACATGATTCTGAACAGCCTTGGGGCAGTGGAGGACAGGGCAGGCATTGGGTGGAGAAGGCCAGAGAAAAGAGGCAAGAGAGGGAAGAGGGCGAGACTCCGTGCGGTGCCAGGGACTTCTGTGTGACTTGCGTTAGAGATCCCGGCCTGAATAATTTAATGATTTATTTCCTCGTTCAGATGATTTACAGCCAGAACTGGTTTCTGGCTCTTATGTCACAGTAATGTAGGCAAGGTTGTCTGAAGGATAACCTAGGGAGGAATGCTCTGAGCTACCTTGGATTTTTCTTTCTTTTTTTTTTTTTTGGTGGCTACAGGCACAGATTTTAGAGTCATACAGACCTGGTTTTAGGGCCTGTATGTAATTAGCTGCTTGACCTCAGGCAAGTTTTCTAAATTTAAGTCTCAGTTAAGATAATAGTGATAATAATAATGGTAGTTGCCACCACCTCAGTCAGGTACCTAACGCAACCTTCCAGGAAGTCAGAGAACAGCAAATGGGATGCTGTTGTTGTTTAGGATTATTGATGAAATTGTTAGAGCTGTGATAACCAAGTGCTCAGATCATGCTGAAAGCCAGATGCTTAGATCAGAGTGGTGTTAAAGATATTGCTTCTTTCCCCACTCTGTGGATGGAAATACCCAGGTCAAGCCTAGCTTCACTTTGTGGGTGTGAATGTAGAGTAACAGTAAAGATGTTTTAGTTTCATTTGCAGCTAATGGGAAAGAGGCTCTTTGGGTTTGTTGCTTGGCAAAGTGGTATACATCCGTATTTTAAATCTAATAGCACCTCATCTACCAAGGTGTTTATATCCCCAAAGGAGGTCTTTAAAGAAGAGGAAACCTTACCTGTAATCCAACACGTGCAATTACTTTGCAGACCACTCCTGGTTTGCCCCCTCCGCCTTGCTATTTCCTGGTTTAGCTCTTAGGAACCGAACAGGACCCAGAGATTTGAGCACAGAGTCAGAGATGGCAAGGATGAGAGGCATGGATGACAGGCAAAACCCTGTCTCTTCTGTCTCATTCAGGACATCTGGTTGCTCTTTACTTGTGAGACAACCTTTAGTAGAGTTCACCTTACCTTTTCCTAACATGCCAAGGGACCCGAATAGCATGCTTCCTTTTAAACAATGAATGCTCCCATAATCCCTTCCACCTCAGAGTCATGTGGAGTTTCAAGGCTCTGTGTAATGGAGCCCATTGATAATTTCCACATTATTGATTCACTTTAGAGTGTTAAAGGACCGTGGCACCATGCTGAAATAGGAAACCTCTGTTTCCAGGAAGTCTAGGTTATACAGATTCAATGCTCAGACTAACAGTTAAGTGTTGTGTGTCAATTACTTGCTGATTCACTGAGAAGAGTCTGACCTCAAGATTACTTGTTAATAGAGCATGGCTTAAATTTTCCCTAAAAAAGGAGCATAAAGAACCTATGGTACTGATTATTAGTTTGTTTCTTCATTTTTTATTTTTAAATGGTTACAGTGAAATCTGGGCAGTTACTTTAGGGGTAAAATATAAAGGTGCCTGTATTCAGAATACATCCACAGAAAGTGCTCAGACGTTAACTGTAGTATAACTCTGCTGGCTAAAGCCTCTTATGACTGATAATCAACGGAGAGTTCTAACTTACCCCAAACTGTTTTTAATGATTGTCATGGACATAACTAAACCCCGTGCAGTGATAATTTGACTACAAAGGTCTATGATACCAGAACAAGATTGTTGTGTGCTAGTTTAAATTAGATAATTGTGTTTATATATCCCTATTTTCTTTTTTTCTTTTCTTTTTTTTTTTTAAGTTGGAGTCTCACTCTGTCGCCCAGACTGGAGTGCAGTGGCCGCTCCTGGCCACTGCAGCCTTGACCTGCTGGGCTCTGGCGCTCCTTCCGCCTCAGCCTTCCAAGTAGCTGGAACTACAGGTGCGCGCTACCACACCCAGCTAATTTTTGATTTATTGTTGAGATGAGGTCTCACCAAATTGCCCAGGCGGGTCTCGAACCCGCGAGCTCAGGCAATCCACTGACCTCGGCCTCCCAGAGCGCTGGGATTACAGGCTGAGCCACCGAGCCCGGCCTAGCCCTATTTTCATAAACAACTCAAGGGTATTTCAGCTTCTCCAATTTTGGTTGCCATGGTTTTGTTGCTGTTGTTGTTTTTCTACATACCCCATTATTCTCAGTGAGCCTTGATTTTTTTTTTTTTCTGTTGGTTTAAAATTTTTTTTTTTTTTTTTTGCAGAGATGGGTATCTTGCTATGTTACCCAGACTGGTCTTGAGCTCCTGGTCTCAAGTGATCCTCCTGCCTTGGCCTCCCAAAATGCTAGGATTATAGGCATGAGCTACCGTGCCTGGCTGTTGATATTTCTCTATTACTGTTGGTCTTAAAACTTGTAAAATTTATACTTATTTCAATTTTTAACGTACATATTAGGAAAGGATGATCCATATGCAAATCACCTGTAAGCATATTTTGTATTGTATAGTAGACTGTATGAAATAAGTAAGTTAAAAAGTAAACATGCTATTGTAGGGGCCAAGCAAAAACTTCCCCTTTGCCCTCTGAAGGCTTGCTGAAAAATAATCTGATAAAAGGCAATTAATTTATTAGTATGCATGGAGGGAAATCACATAGTGATCACCCATTATCCCAATGGGTTATAGTGCTTATGGATCCTACTTCTTGAGGGAAAGGGAGATGGGCAAGTGTGGATGAGTATAGGGGGTAGTAAATGATTTTTAGGGAAATTCGATGAGCACGAAGAACATGGTCTAGGACAAAGTCTGTTGGGTTCACAGAGCAGGCGATGGTTTGTAACAAAAATATGTCTAGGTGTATTGACAGACTTCAGTCTTTCTTCTTGCAGTATTAGTTCATTTAATGAAAACATAGGAAAGGGATCAAAGATGATTGTTTTCTTCCTTGGTGGATGTAGATTTTAGGTAGATAAGGGAGCTTGAGAGAACAACTTAATCCTTGCTTTGGGGAGACAGAGGGTTGGGGGTGGGTGGGGCCGAGAGACCTGAGACTTCTGCTGTCTAACCTGTCAAAGCCCTGTCAGTGTCTGAGCCTCAGCACCATCATGAGAAAAAAACTACTAAAAACTTCAAGAAAATCCTATAAAGATAAGGAACACCTTAAGCTAAAAATATGATGAGAGGGGAGGGATTAAGACTGTTGGGCTGCCATCTAACGTCAAAGGGCTTCTCAATCTCTGTCTCCATCCCTCCAGCTCACTGGGCAGTCCTGCCACACCTGGAACCAGTGTCACACCTGCAGTCAGTGTATTGTAAACACAGCTTTTTTTTTTTGAGTCAGGGTCTCATTCTTTTGCCCAAGTTGGAATTCAGTGGCACAATCTCAGCTCACAGCAGCCTCAACCTCTTGGGCTCAGGTGATCCTTCCTTTTCAGCCTTCTGAGTAGCTGGCATTACAGGTGTGCGTCACCATGCCTGCCTAATTTTTTTTTTTTTTTTGAGTTGGAGTCTCACTCTGTCACCCAAGCTGGAGTACAGTGACATTCTCTTGGCCATCGCAACCTCAACCTGCTAGGCTCAAACGATCCTTCTGCCTCAGCCTTCCAAGTAGCTGGAACCATAGGTGTGCACCACCATGCCTGACTGATTTTTTGATTTATTGTAGAGATGAAGTCTCGCCATGTTGCCCAGGCTGATCTCAAACCCGTGGGCTCAGGCAATCCTCTTGTCTCTGCCTCCCAAAGTGCTGGGATTATAGGTGTGAGCCACCATGCCCAACCTCTTCATTCTTTTGTGTCTTACTCTTTTCCATATATCCAGGCTCCAAGCTGCAGAGTCCTCTTAATATCTGATCAGGCCAGGTGTGGTGGCTCAGCCTGTAATCCCAGCACTTTGGGAGGCCAAGGCAAGAGGATTGCCCGAACCCGTGGGTTCGAGACCAGCCTGGGCAACTTGGTGAGCCCTTGTCTCTACAATAAATCACAAAAAAATCTGGCCGGATATGGTGGCGTGCATCTGTAGTTCCAACTACTTGGAAGACTGAAGCAGAAGCATTGCTTTAGTCCAGCAGGTGGAGGCTGCGTTGGCTGTGAGCTTGCCACTGCACTCCAGCCTGGGTAACAAGAGTGAGACTCCAACTCAAAAAA